>NC_136993.1:39305198-39477698 GCF_032717465.1 Coenobita brevimanus | reverse complement strand
GTGTTTTGGTGGGGGTAAGGAGGGGAAATTAGGGGGTAGACGTGTGCGATTAACCTGACCTCTAGTGGCAGATTACCCTGTATCACGAATTTCTGTCCGGAGTTGTACATATGTATGTATTGTATGTATGTGTGTATGTGTATATGTAGTAAGTAAGTATGTAAGTATGTATGTATGTATGTGGTAATGTACGTAGGTAAGTATATAGTATGTATGTATATAAATGTATGTGTATTAAAATATGTATACAGGTTGTGTATTTGTAAATATTTTTGTTTGAGTATTTACGGATTTGTATCTATGTGTATAAGTGTGATGTATTTATTGTATTTGTAATGCAAGTTTAATATTATGTATATGTATTTGAATGTGTATTTATATATGTGTGTGTATGTGTATATGTATTCATGTATAAAAGATTACGTGCATGTGTTTGGATGTATTGTGCGTATGTGAATGTCTATATGTATGTGTATATGTGTATATATTTCTGAATGCATTTCATCCCACATTTTTTTATTATTTTATTATTCTATTTTAGAATTAAGGACAATTCTATATAACACATCTTTGCTATTTCATTGTATAAGGAATTATAATTTTTTAACTATTTTATTAATCATGTTAGGAGTTCATTTGGTATTATCACTTTGGTTCTGATGAAAAGATAATCAGCATAATTTAAAAAAAGTCAAATGTTCTGAGGATCATTTCGATGTTGTTAAATTACTGGTGCCTTTTACGAGAGCTTCTACTCTCGAAGGCTCAGCCACTTTTCATTTTATGGATCCATTGTAAAATATTTTGTATTTGTTTTGGCTAAATAAAGAAAATCTCAATCTCTCAATGTGTTTCTCCCAACGCTTCCTATCACATCCACATCCACACCACAACGCTCCTTCGCATCCTCATTTGTCAATCTGTCTCTCCATGTGACTCCACATGCTCTTTTCAAATAACTCATTTCCATAGCTCTCAGTCTTGACTTGTATCCCTCCAACAACGTTCAAGCTTCACTTCCATATGAAGAGTTGGTATCACAGTACTGTCATGTAGTAACTTTTTCACTTCCATGCTCACTTCTCTGTTTCTTATCACTGCGTTCAAGGAACCAGCAACCTTTCTTCCTTGCTGTACACTTTCAAGCACTTCATCCTCCAAAATTCCATCCTTAATCAACACACTACCCAAGTACTTAAATGAACTCATATTTTCCATTTCCTCATCATCCAGCCTTACTGTATATTCACTGACTTCACTTCTCTTGAAGACCAAAACTTTACTCTTCCCTACATTCACCTTTAGATTCCGTTTCTTACATACCCTCCCAAACTCATCCACCAGGCCTTGCAGCTCCCCTTCGTCACCACTTAACAACACAGTATCATCTGCAAACGACAGTACAGGGAGTTTTCAAACGCTGCCCTCTCTCATTAGGGCCACTCCAACATCCACTGCCCTACCTTGTATCTCTTTTATAACCCCATCTATGTACAGATTGAACAACCATGGAGACATAACACATCCCTGTTTCAACCCAACCTTCAGATAGAAGAATTCACTCAGTTCACTATCCACACGCACTGCAGCCTTAACCCCCTAATACATACGCTTCACAGAATTCAGCAACTTCCCATCTACCTCATATATTCTTAATACTTTCCACAATCCTTGTCTGTCCACCCTGTCATATGTTTTTCCAAATCCATGAAAGCCGTATACAATTTCCTTCCCTTCTCTAGAAACTTTTCCACAAAGATCTAAGAATGAATATCTGATCTACACAACCTTTTCCCTTCCTAAAACCTCCCTCTTCATCTCTAATTCCTCTGTTATTTCCCTAACTCTGTCAATAAATATCCACATACTTTCCCTGTTACACTAAGAAGACAAATGCCCCTATGAGTACCACACACTTCTTTTTCCCCTTTTCCTCTTTACAAGGGAATAATAATACCTGACTTACAATCCTCTGGGACACTACCTTCCTCCCAGGCCAATCTGCACATCTTCCACATCCATTCTACTGCTATCTCTGCCCCATGCTTCAGCATTTCACCACACACTCCGTCAATTCCTGGGGCTTTCCCCAATTTGATTTTCTTCATTGCTTCCACAACTTCCATCCTACTGATTTCTTCCTGTCTTCTAACTTCCCTCCTTCTGCCCTGTCTAACTCTCCTTGCCTCTTTCCAGAACATTTTCTTACAGTCCCTCCACTTTACACTCAAATTCCTTCCAAATTCCTCATCCACTCTCTTACTCTCTCTTACTAATCTTTTGACCTCTCTCTTCCCCTTCTACATATATCTCTCTCTTCCGTCTCTCAACTTCTTCCACGCCCCTCTTTCTCATCCATTCATTATATGCTTTCTTATTTTCTGCCACAGCCTGTCTCACCTCTTCATTCCACCATGGTGTTCCTTGCACCCCCTTTCGTCTTTTCTTCACCCCACACACTACCTCACATGCTGCACACATTTCTTCTGTTAATATCTTGCACACACCTTCCACATCCTCCATCTGCTCCAATTCTTATTAACCCAATCGTTCCTCCACTTCTTTCTTGTATTCTGCCTTTTTCTCATCCTCTTGTAACCTTTCCATTCTCCTTGTGCCTACTCCTTCCTCCCGTCCTTCCCTTCTTCTATTTCTACATTTTACTTGGACTTTGATTGTGACCACCACTTGGTGGTGGTCAGAAAGTCCACTTCCCAGACCTCTGCATGTTCTTGCATCCATTACACATCTTTACATCCTTTCATCCACACACACATAATCAATCATTGCATTGCTTTCATTCAGGTCACCACCCACCCTTCTCATCACTCGCCATTTATACCTATGGATCATTTTGTGCCTGAAGAAGGTATTGGCTATCACCAACCCCCTCCTGGCACAAATGTCCACTAAAGCCCTGCCATTTTCATCTATCTCAGCAGAACACCCCACTCACCAACTACTACATACACCTTCACCGTCCCTACTTTACCATTCATATCGCCAATCAAAAACACTCTCTCTTTCCTTTCAAACTTTTCCATGCACACTTCCACGTTCGTCCAGAACTCGTTTCTCACTCTGCTTGCACGATCTTGCGTTGGCACATACACGCACACAATTGCCCACATTTGTATTCCAACTTTCAATCTTACCCACACAATCCTTGAGCCAACTGATCCATACTCTCTTATATTCTCCTTCCATCCGTTACTCACAACAATGCTCACTCCTTCTTTTGTCCTCTCATTCTCACCTACTCCTACACATATACCCCATCATTCTCTCACACTCTCACCTCTCACCTCACCATTTAGTTTCAGTTCATCCACATACATCCACTTTCTCACCCTCAAGCACCTGGACAATCACTCTTTCTTATCTCATCTTTTTGCACCCCTTACATTCCTCGTCGCCATCCATATTATGTCCTTTCTTCGGTCTGTAGTCGTCATCTTTTGGTAAGTCCTGGTCCGAGGCTTTTGGTTCGTATTTTTAGTTTGTTGTTTTCCAGGGAGGGGCACTAACCCTCCGGCAACCCACTTGCTGTCACATAGGGAACACGTGTCGGGTGGTTATAACGTTACCATCCAGCACTGTAAATGCTTTCCTGGTTTACAGAATATCATTTGGCTTGCCACTCGATGTAGAGCTACCATAAAACAGGGTACTACTACACTAAGTGGATGAATGATGGGTGCCCCCACCTACCAGACCTGTTGACAATGTCAAATATTTTTGTAAGATCAATGAATACAATATATAATTTAAAGTTCTGCTTGTGGCATTTCTCTTGTGTTTGCTTGGCAACAAAGATCCTAAGATCATACCACAGGTACATACTTCCTTCCCAAATCCACAATATTGTTATGTCCCCAATCCACACTGCCACAGGCTCCAATAGAAGTAGTTCATTATAGAATGGACATTAAAAGGGAGTTGTTCTACCTATGGTCAGCCTTTCTGTGTGCAACAACGAGTCCAGCTCAGGTGTGGGAAATAACCACTGGCTTCTCAACTTCGTGGTCTTTATTTACCAAATAATTACACTTAATGCTTGCCAACCACACTTCACTGTTTTCACAAGTACCGGAGCTATACAATCTTTACTAGCAGAACTAACACTGAACTGACACTTAACTAAACTCAGACTGGACTGGAAACTCCTCTAGTCTTTTCCCCATCCTTATATAAGCTTTCTGTATACTAGAATGATCTATTACATTATCGGAAAAGCAACAGTTACCAACTCGGAGACATTCAAAATATCTAGAGTTTTCTTACAATGTGTAACACTAAATTATTTAGCATACAAAATGAGATAAAACTGCATAATTTAACACTCACATAAAAAAAAAAAAAATACATTATGGAGAAAGAGAGCATGAAAATTAATGCATAACTTTACAAAATACCTCTGCGCACAATAACAGGCTAACTGAAAAATCTCACATGTAACGGAAATATTTGAGAAGCACTGAAAACTTTCCGGCACTTCCTAAATAGCAAATCCCGCATCTCATTATATATGTTTCAGGAAATGTTGATTCAGTCAGATGCTATGTTAGCCTGGATAACCTTATCTTGGTTAGTGCTTTGCTAGCATTCACAAGGAGGAATATACTTCTGCTGTTGCCACAATCTGATCGGTTCCCTTTCTTCTTTTGACTGGTTTAGATGGTTACAATATCAGGAGGAGGCTATTCAGATAGAAATCATCCTTGATTCCAGAGAGTCATTATGAGATTATCGTGGCACTGGTGGAATAACTGCCTACCGTCTTTGATTAGGTCAGACGGTATGCCTTCAGGGCCTGGGTTTTTGTTATTTTTAGGGATCATATCGCCTGGACAGTTTCTGCAAGTGTAAGTGGGACACTGAGATCTACTGCTTGAGGAGCATTTGGGATGTTATCAGGGATATTGTGCTTTCCTGGGTTTCTTTGATTCAGTAAGGGATTGAAGTGTTGTGTCCATCTTTCGTGGACTGCTTGCTTGTCTTTCAGCTCTCCTTTGGCTGATCTTATTTGGGCTAAGTTGTGTCTGGTTCACCCATAGATAGTTTCTGTTGACTTGCAGAATCCATGTTGGTCTTAAATTTCAGCTAGTCTCTGCAGCTCTTTGCTTGTGCAGTCCACCATTTTTTATCCGTATCAGGCAGTTTCCTCTGGGTTTCACTCCTGAGATTCTGGAATTTAGTTTTTAGGGTTAAGAAACAGCAATGGGTCAACCAGTTGTTATGTGCTCTATTCATCATTGAAAGAAGGTAATGTATGCCCTCAGCATTTTCATCAAATCAGTCATTATGGTGGCAAGTAATTACTTCAGCAGTACATTGCAGCAGTGTCTTAATGTTCGGCCACTCTGTGTCTAGGTTTGTTGCACTGTTGTTTGGGTCATGTGGTTGTGGTGGACTCTGAGAGAGCTTGTTTATAACAGTGTGTGGAAGGTGTTAAAAGTTGCTGCATCCTTTCTAATATTTCACCTCATTTTCTTGGAGGATGGTCTATGGTGCATTTGTGGGCATATGACTAGTTGCAGTTTGGTGAGTATAAGGTTATGGTCTGTTGAGAACCCAGCACTTCTCATGGCTTTGGTTATAACAACTCTTCGATCCAGCTGCCTTATGACATAATCAATTAGGCTCCAGTGTCTAAATCAGGGGTTCTTAACCCGGGGTCCATGGACCCCATGCACTTCAGTGGGTCTGTGAAGGTCAGAACAATTGAGAACAATTTAGCAATATTGCATGATGCCGTTTGGCAGCACTAGCTGCCCCCCTCCCCCCCCAAAAAAAAACTTTATGTCTCGAAGAACTCTGGTGTTCATTGACACAAGCCTACCCTCGTCTGGCAGAGCGTGGGATGGGTACACTGATTTCGTTTGCTACTACATACGTTTGTGAATCAGGGTTTTCAGCGCTTGTTTCTATCAAAACGGGAATTCGAAATCAACTGGATGTCAGAGATGATGTTTGTGTTACCTTGTCAAATACCACTCCACTGTTTCATCTTATTCAAGCTAAACAACAACAACTGTGTCACTGATATTAACTTTGAGCAGAATTTTTTTTTTTTTTTTTAATTTGCACAAGTTGGAAGTATTTTATTTTTCATCGAGTGGCCATTAATTTTTGCATGAAAAAGAGTGAGGAACATAATTCTTTGTAAAGACTGTTTTATACTTGTCACGAATCAAATTCGTGACATTTCCCTTTTGTGAGAAGCCACGAACTATTAGTGGAAAACTCACTGTGTATCGCTCAGTTAACCGTTTCTCTCTCCATTTCAGGGTATACTTTTCAAAACATTCGTCACTGTTTCAAAAGTGACCGATTTAATGCACGTCACTAAGTGCTCTACTGAGCGATACTATTGTTTCTTTATTGTTCGCCCCTGCTTGCCTCAACCGTTAGCCACGCCTTCTTCCGGTGGCTTGTGCGTCCTGCCCATACATCATTTGAATTCAGTCGAGTGTTTGCTGTGACGGAGTGAGGTTCTGTGCTCCAGAAGTGTGAGAGGAGAGGTCAGCTAGCACCCAAGCTCCACTAGTACAGTCTCCAGACTCCAATCTTAGTCGGTGATACACCGCATTCGTCGACCAGTATTTCCTTTTTGTATTTTCCTAGGTTTAAGAGCTTAGTTAAGGTGTTTTTCCTAGGCGTAAGAATTTAGCTCTCGAGTGAGTGAGTGAGTGAGTGCGATCTCATTAATTTGATTTGAAATGTAACGTTAAATTTATTATTGTAATCAATAAATTTAACAGTTCTTTTTCTTGAGCGTAATGTAATGTAAACTCTTGTTTCATTTCTCCACAATTAAGCTTATTTTCCATATAGCTCCTAGCTTGCATAGACGTTTTGCTATTCATAACTGGTACTTAGGCCAGTCTTGTATTAAACTTAAAATCCGTTGTGCCTCCTAGGAGTTAAGCACGAGCAAGAGCCTGATATTATTAATAGTATTAGTTATTTATTGTCAGGGGTGAAGTAACTTTCTCTAGAGGCTAACAGTACTAATTCAGCATTTGTGAGTAATTAGTCTCTGCTGTGTACTGTTGAGAAAGTTTATTAATTCTCGTTCTTAGAGAATCGTGCGAAGCGGACCGGTAAAGTAATCATTGCTTGATGTAGCAAGACAATCATTGTCCCTGCTCTTCAATATTATTGAATATTATTATCAATTACATAATATTTAGCATTTATTTTAAAAAACCCGTGATATTTTAAAAACCCCGTGACAATTGGTGACCTCATTCCAGGATATTAACTCCTAGCTCTAAAGCTATTCACGAGATAGTGCTCACTCGTTCATATTAAGGAATTTATCATTTAAGTTTATAGGCACAAGTTTACTGGTGGTTACCGTTAATTTAGCAAGTGAATTTTTGCTTTATTAATCAATAGAGTACTTAACTCTAGTTTATTCTTGGTAACGCCAGACGATTTTATTCGCTCCTGGGTACCCGCCATACCCATTGTGTTAATTATTGAGTCTTCCCAGTTATTTGCATTTTTGCTTTATTCCTTTCTAGTTAACTAGATAAGACTGGTCACCACTAGCTTGTGTCTGTATTCTTTACTTGTGTCATTAGCATTCGTTTGCGAAGCAGTCAGTACTCAGTTTCGTTTGCTTAATAAATTAGTGCCATGGCTACTACTGTATTTTTATAGGAAGCCAAAAATATGGGTCTTTCGGACCCAACCGAAATTAAAGAGTATATACTCTCATGGCATAATCAGGAGCAGCAGCGCGAGAATGATGCCCGTGAAGAGCGTAAGATTAAGCGCGAATACGAGCGAGAACAGCGTGAGGAACGCGAAAAGGAACGCGAATACGAGCGCGAACAACATGAACGTGAGCGAGAACAGCGCGAATACGAGCGACAACAGCGCGAACATTAGCTAGTACAAGAACGAGAACAGCGCGAATACGAGCGTGAACAATGAGACAGAGAACGAGAACACGAACGTGCTGAGCGAGAAGCGCGTGAAAAACATGAACTTGAAGTGCTGAAGCTCAAGCGAGATTCCTTGGCTTTAGATACATCTGGTGCAGTTAATCCAAGCTCCACTAGCGCTCTTCCTACACATGTCCTGGCGACCCCACGCATCAAGCTTCCTTCATACAAGGAAGGCGAGTGAATCGAGCCGTACATAGCTCGTTTTGAGGACATGGCAGACATGTATCAACTGGATGAGGCAGCTAAGCGGCTCCAATTTCTTAGTTTATTTGAGGGCCCTGCCCTCGATATTCTCCACAGAATTCGTGGGGACAATCTCACATATGAGATGATGAAAGCTGCACTCATTAACGCGTATGGTCTCACAGTAGACGACGCCAAAGTTCAGTTCATGCGAGCTCGTCTCCAAGACAAGGAGACAGCTGTTCAGTTCCTCGATTGTCTCACTGCTTACTTAAATGAGTGGATGGAGAAAGATGAAACTCCGTCCACGCGTGAGGGGATAATTGACCTTATGCTGCGTACACAGCTAGAGAGGTCGTGGCCTGCTGAGCTTATAGCACAGCTTAAGATCTGCCAGGTGAAAGATGCCAGCCAAATGGCAGAAAAGGCTGACGCATTCTTTACTGCATACGGGTATCAAACTCGTAAGCAAAACACCTGGAGCACAAAAGATACTGCCAAATCTGGGAAACCGTCTCAGACTGAACCCCAGCAACAAGGCCATTCTCAGAATAATGGCCAAGGTCCAAAACCGCAGTGGAAGGACCAGTGGCAAAACACTCAGAAACCTGAGTGGAAGAGGTACAACAAGTACCCTAACCAGCAGCAGTATCAGCCACGCAACCGACCGTCGGGACAAACTTTTTCACCACCAGCTCAAAAGAGGCAGGAAGCGAATGCAGCCTTCATTCCTCAGCAGCAGCACGGTGGTCATGTCCCTACCAGTATGGGTACTCACAGTTCACTAGTCCCACAGTGACAGTGAACCTCCCTCCACAGATGGCCAATGTTCCATCTTCCCAATATAATTCTCAAGGCACAATGTTTGCTGCATCAATTCAGCAGCCTCATGAGTGGCTAGCTGCTTCCTCCACAGACCCTCCCACAGGTGACAGTACCTTCCTTATTCAGCCAGGGTTTGTGGGAGACATTCCTGTGAAGGTCCTGAGAGATAATGGTTCCTCAGGTTGCTCTGTCAAGCAGAGTTTAGTTCGGCCTGAGCAGTATACAGGTCGACAGATCCATGCAAACCTTATTAATGGATCAGTGAGATTGTTCCCTGAGGCATTTATCCAGGTGGCATCTCCATTTTATACTGGTACGACACTTGCAGTTGTCATGCCAAAACCTTTATTTGACCTCATCATTGGCAATATTTATGGTGTCAAGGATACTTGCTCCGATGATGAAGCTACTCAGACTTCGGCTGCTGCGGTAACACGAGCCATGGCTGAGGGTCCAGATTGTGTCACCCCAGTGATCATTGAATCGCCGCAAGATCTGATGTGTAGTCAACTTGTTGTACAAGAACAACATTCTGACCCAACACTTGCTGCCGTGTGGAACAAACAAAAGGGTCGAGTGATTAGGTATTCACGAGGAGGTCGAGCCAAGTTCCTTCGCAAACAAGCACGGCTCTACTGTGAGTCACGAACACCCAAGGGCGAGGTTCGACTGCAGTTTGTCGTTCCCGCCAAGTACCGCCTAGCAGTGTTACAATGGGGTCATTGTTCAGCCTCAGGAGGTCACATGGGCAAAAGGAAGACCCGGGACCGTATCCGAGTTGACTTATTCTGGCCAGGGATGGGATGAGACATAGATAGTTTTGTCCGTTCCTGCAGTGTGTGTCAAAGTAACACCACTAATCAGGGACATGCCCTTCCTGTGCCGTTCGTAACCACACCTGTAATCTCTGAGTCAGTTGAGAGACAGGATAGTGGTGAAGTGGGTGCAGACCTGACGTCTCGCCCATTGGCCCCACAGGACACATTATGTCCAGGGCCTGTACATACATATTATGTACCGTAAGTTAAGGGGGAAGTTTGAGAGAGGATTCCGCAGAGGCGACTCGAGGCTATGGAAGACCCGAGTTTGCACAAGGATTCTCAGCTCCCCGATACTAGTATAAGTACTGTAGGTTAAGGGGGAAGTGAGAACTCCGCAGAGGCGACTCGAGGCTATGGAAGACCCGAGTTTGCACAAGGATTCTCAGCTCCCCGATATTAATATAAGTACTGTAGGTTAAGGGGGAAGTGAGAACTCCGCAGAGGCGACTCGAGGCTATGGAAGACCCGAGTTTGCACAAGGATTCTCAGCTCCCCGATATTAATATAAGTACTGTAGGTTAAGGCACAGGTTGAGGACCCGTGTGCAGTTCGAGGCTATGGAAGACCCGAGTTTGCGCAAGGATTCTCAACTTGCCGACACTAATCGTGTGCTATAATTAATGGCGACCTCGAATGTACGAAGCTTAGGCTGTCACTTTTATTTTCGTTGCATGTACTGATTGCTAGGCAGAGAGTAATTGTAACGTAATAAGAATTTTGTCTCATTGACACTTTTGATGCTCCACCTTAATTGGTTTTGCAGGTACAGCAATGGGTGTAGCAGTTTTGCTGTGCGGGCCAGCTGATCGTCTGCCGCACGCTGCTGCCTCTTCTCCACTGCCTTCGTTGTCGCCATATTATTATTTACTATATCGTTTTACACGTAGATACAGTTACACTACAACTGTCACACCTACACCGTGTATTACATACACCACGCTACACAACAATTAGTTGTCAGTGTAAATGTAGCGACTTATCACTCAGTTTGACCTGAGTACAGGATTTTCACTGTCGTCACGGAGTTTTTCCCTCAAGCTTGTTTCTATTAACGTAAATATGAGGTTTTTTCGCTCATTGGCGACTGCGACTTTCTCCTGTAGTGGGATAGCACACACACCACAGTGTGAATCTTGTGTGACTGAGTTAGGATGTGTACATATATATATATATATATATATATATATATATATATATATATATAAATATATATACATATATTTATATATATATCCACAAATTTTTTCCCATAAAGAAAAAAATTTATTTTGTAGGGGTGTAATGTCACGAATCAAATTCAAGACATTTCCCTTTTGTGAGAAGCCACGAACTATTAGTGGAAAACTCACTGTGTATCGCTCAGTTAACCGTTTCTCTCTCCATTTCGGGGTATACTTTTCAAAACATTCGTCACTGTTTCAAAAGTGACCGATTTAATGCACGTCACTAAGTGCTCTACTGAGCTATATTATTGTTTCTTTATTGTTCGCCCCTGCTTGCCTCAACCGTTAGCCACGCCTTCTTCCGGTGGCTTGTGCGTCCTGCCCATACATCATTTGAATTCAGTCAAGTGTTTGCTGTGACGGAGTGAGGTTCTGTGCTCCAGAAGTGTGAGAGGAGAGGTCAGCTAGCACCCAAGCTCCACTAGTACAGTCTCCAGACTCCCACCTTAGTCAGTGATACACCGCATTCATCGACCAGTATTTCCTTTTTGTATTTTCCTAGGTTTCAGAGCTTAGTTAAGGTGTTTTTCCTAGGCGTAAGAATTTAGCTCTCGAGTGAGTGAGTGAGTGAGTGCGATCTCATTAATTTGATTTGAAATGTAACGTTAAATTTATTTTTGTAATCAATAAATTTAACAGTTCTTTTTCTTGAGCTTAATGTAATGTAAACTCTTGTTTCATTTCTCCACAATTAAGCTTATTTTCCATATAGCTCCTAGCTTGCATAAACGTTTTGTTATTCATAACTGGTACTTAGGCCAGTCTTGTATTAAACTTAAAATCCGTTGTGCCTCCTAGGAGTTAAGCACCAGCAAGAGCCTGATATTATTAATAGTATTAGTTATTTATTGTCAGGGGTGAAGTAACTTTCTCCAGAGGCTAACAGTACTAATTCAGCATCTGTGAGTAATTAGTCTCTGCTGTGTACTGTTGAGAAAGTTTATAAATTCTCGTTCTTAGAGAATCATGCGAAGCGGACCGGTAAAGTAATCATTGCTTGATGTAGCAAGACAATCATTGTCCCTGCTCTTCAATATTATTGAATATTATTATCAATTACATAATATTTAGCATTTATTTTTAAAAACCCGTGACAATACTTTGTGTATGTTATACTCTGTGTAAGGTAGTTTCAGTAAAATATAGTATGTTCATTGTATGCAAAATGTTGTGTTTATGTGCCCATGTACATTTTTTTGGGAAAGGGTCCACAGCTTTCACCAGATTCTCAAAGGGGTCCGTGACTCAAGAAAGCTTAAGAACCACTGGTTTAGATCATGGGTGCAACCATGGGTTTTGTGTTTATTATGTTGAAAAATGGTGTTGGTGATGATCAGACTGTGTTGTGAGCATAATGGAAGCAGTCTAATGCCACTGTTGTTCATGTTACCAACACCATGGCAACCCATAATGCCTTCCCAGAGATGATTATCTTTCCTACCCTGGCATTAAAATCTCCAAGCAGGATAAGTTTGCCATTATGTGGTATTGGGAGAATGGTAGCATCCAGAGAATCATTGTAGTTATCTTTGACTGTGACCTCATAGTTAAGTATTAGGGCATTGGCACTAGTGAGTGTTGGATGTTGGCCTTTAAAAAGAGATATGTGCCAGGACATCAGCATTTTTGATATACCCACAGGCAATTCTTGGATCTATTTAAGTGAGTTGTCTAGGTATCCCCTCGAAAAATATTCAAATCCTCTTTCTGCCTCTACTAGGCTTCTCTCTCTTGAGATGCAAGTGTCAGATAAGGCAGCAATATCAGTTTGTTATTTTTTCCAACCATGTGCAATAAGGGCAGTGCTATAGCGTAGTCGTGCTTGGTCAGTATCAAGCAAGTTTCATCTATTCTAGGTGCCAAGAGTCACAGGGTCTCTTTGGGTTCTTCACCCACAGTGTGAAATGCCTTGGCAGACGCGATTATCTGCCCCGATGTACAACAGCAAATGTTTTGGTTACCTTTTCCAAAACATTCCCCATCAGAATAAGGAGCTTAGTGTCCGTTTCTGGCTGCTTAGTCCAACTGGATGCTGCTGAAGGCATGAACTACTGCAATGCCATCATGCCAACAACTACTAAGCCATTGCTGCCAATGTACAGGACTCGAACTAGTGACTTCCACCAACATCCATGACCTGTCACCATCACCCTATCCTGTCACCATAGGTCATTTGGTTTTGAAGAAAGTGTGAAATGGGAGGTGAATATAGCAATGGGCTGGAGCAATGAATGGATTTGGTGTGGTGGTGAGGATGTGCAGTCCTTACCACCACACTTCTTAGCCGTGATGGTGGCATGAAGATTCACGATGACCATCCACTGATCAGGGTTGCAGGAGTCTTCCAGAAGCTCTTCTGTCAAGCCGTCTTTTCCATAGGACTTCACTAACGGATTTTTCCTTTGGAGTTTACTTCCACAGACTTAACCCATCCAAAGATGCTTAGGAACACTTCGACTGACCCTTGATTGATGGCCTCTATTGCGTGGGTAACAATGTCCTCCTGCTGAGGCTGGGGAGACCTCTCCCCACTGGCACGGCCCACCAGAATTACGGGGTGTGCATGCCCACACACCAGTGAGAAAGTGGGTCCTGTGGGACGTTAAACACACACACACACACACACACACACACACACACACACTCACACTCACAGTGACGAGCACACGAGTTGGACGCATATCACTGAACTCTGCTCTGAGTATCCTAAATTGTATCTCTTCATAGGTCAAGCTCATATCAGGCTAATTTAGGTGATGATTCAACATTGCAAACAAGAAATAACAAAGAAGTGTACACGAAAGTAGGTATATTAGTGTCAAGGAATGTGATGAATTTCATTACGTCAGCTGGACAACACCAAGGTTAGCAGACGACAGAGGGATGCAAAGTAGAGACTTTTTCTTTAAGATGGCTTATTTTGGAAATATGCCTTTCGAAAGTGTTAAGAAAAGAAACAAAGGTAAAAAACAGGATGACGATTTCTACCCAGAACTGTCGATAAACTAGTTGAAAGAGTAAGTAGGCTAAAAAGATCTTTTCAAATGGAAATTGAAGAAATCAAGAATGAGCTACGCAGACAGAAGGAAAAAAATGAGGAAATAATGAAGGATTATACAGAAAAGCCACAACAATAGATGAACTATCTATCTATCTATCTATTGCCAGACGCCTCAATCCCGTTTGGGGTGGCCACAAACAAATCGCCTCCAAGTCGCCCTGTCCCCTGCCATTTCACTCCCCTGCTCCCGACTCACACCCCCCTCTCTCATATACCTCTCCACCCCATCTCTCCATCTCATCCTCGGCCTCCCCCTCCCTCTTTCCCCCTCCACCTCACTCACATACACTCTCTTCGTCAGTCTTTCACCCTCCATCCTCTCCACATGGCCAAACCACCTCAGTGTGTTCCTCATAACGCTTCCTATCACATCCACATCAACACCACAACGCTCCTTTATATCCTCATTCGTCAGCCTGTCTCTCCATGTGACTCCACAGGCTCCTCTTAAATAACTCATTTCCACGGCTCTCACTCTTGACTTGTGTCCTTCCAACAACGTCCAAGCTTCACTTCCATACGTTAGAGTTGGTATCACAATACTGTCATGTAGTAACTTTTTCACTTCCATGCTCACTTCCCTGTTTCTTATCACTGCTTTCAAAGAACCAGCAACCTTTCTTCCCTGCTGTTCCCTTTCAAGCACTTCACCCTCCAAACCTCCATCCTTACTCATCACACTACCCAAGTACTTAAACGTACTCACATTTTCCAATTGCTCACCATCCAACCTCGCTGTACATTCACTGACTTCACCTCTCTCAAAGACCATCACTTTACTCTTCCCTACATTCACCTTTAGATTCCGTTTCTTACACACTCTTTCAAACTCATCCACCAAGCCTTGCAGCTCCCCTTCGTCTTCATTCAACAACACAGTATCATCTGCAAACAACAGTACAGGGAGTTTCCAAACACTATCCTCTCTCACCAGGGCCACTCCAACATCCACTACCCTACCTTCTACCTCTTTTGTGAACTATCAGCTGAGGTAAATTCACAGGGAACAAAGGCTAGTGAAATGAGAGATACAGTTGTTAACCATGAAAGACTTATGAATGATTTCAGAAATGATACAGTGAAAATCAGGCAAACAAGCAGTCCGATGGACCAAAGTAGAAACATTGAAGAGAAAATAACACAGGTAAATGAAATGGCGAGAAATTACCAAGATGAGGTAAAATCTACGTATGCTGGAATGGTGAAAGTAAAGAACGATTAAGATACAAGGGTAGAAGAAAAAGCGTAAGAAATTAAGTGAAACAAATTATAAAGAATAACCCAAAACTAGTCAGGGAAACTGTAGAAATTAACAAATCCATAGTAATCAGTGGCATAGGTGATGAAGAAATAGAAAACAGAATCTCAAGGGACAAAAAGGAGATGGAAAATATAATGAACATACTGCAGGAAGAATCAGATGATATCTGTGAGAAAGATATAGAAGAACATAAAAGGCTAAGGAAATATGAAAGAAGCAAGTCAAGGCCTCTGAAAGTAACATTCCAGAGTGCAAACGCTGTAGAGGAAATATTTAAAAATGCCAGGAAACTCATGGAAAAAGGCAAATTAAAAAAAAGTATGGATTAACCCCTACACCGCGGGCATGTTTACCAATGTTTTGCGTGTGCCGCGGGGTTATTCGGGCTCCGACACACTCTCAAAAAATATTTGCCAAAAATCAGTTATTAGTCCTAGAATATTAAAATTACAAATGCTTATGGCACATACCTTCAGCTTTCTCCTGGAATGTTTGTTGAGCCTTCGTCTGTTACCGTAGGACTTGTGGAGACCTCTGAAGTTGGGTAACGAAGTCTCCACTTTACACTTCCCGACAACCCGTAATATGATTACCACAGCCAGATATTAACACTATAAACACTACTTTATGATTTTCAAGTAGTTTGGGATCCATACTCCAAAAAAACAACAACTGTGAAAGCAATGAAAATTACGAGCGCGTCTGACCGTCACACTTGCGCTAGTTCGCTCTTGGTACTCTGCCATTTATTATTCATAAAACCCCTCACACTTTATACTTCTATTACTATATAACACTTATATATATCTACAGTCTTTATCCATAAGTTTCCTTCAGTAGTATTAGTTTATTGTCACTGTAGGGATTAAATTTCTTTCAGTAAAATACGTAGCATTCACTTTCTCGTCCTGTATACTAGCATTGAGAGTGAATGTCACTTTCAATTTCCCTCTCATAACTCATAGTATTCAGACATGCTAGAGTGAAACTTTCACTTTCATTGTTCCTAGGGTATATACTCGTATTCTTATAATACTACTCATTTACATTTCTATTTACGTTCTCTATTTTATTTACGTTATTTTCATTTCTATTTTATTTACACTGTGTTATGCACTGTCACTTGAAGTAACTTATAAAACTATTTTCCACTGTTCACGTATATTTACATTCATTACTTTCACATGCTGTTTACACATTATTTACAATTCCACTTGCACTGTTTTACTCAATAGAAAGATCGTAGTTACTCTTTTATCAATTGTCAGCCCTTTACCTCTTTCTACACGAGGTTTAGTAGGGGGTAAAGGTCACAGGGCCCTTTGCATGGGGGTGAAAAGGCCCTGAAGCTAGCAAGAGCGAACAGACGTACCCCCCACACTGGAAGATGAGAGTGAACTGATAAGGGTGGGCCGGGGTGGAAGCCTACCTAGGGAAATCAGTACTGCCAACGTTTAGCCTCTTGACACAGCTATTTATAGCACTGAAATGATTGGCAGGAAATCTAGACAATACATTATAAATTAGGTAGTTCCAGGTGAATGTAAATATCACTTAGGCTTCTCCCTTCCCTCCTTATATGCATATTTATTACGAAAATAGATTATACAGCATATTTCATGGGGAAATAAACAGCGAAAATTAGTGAACGAGTGCACGTGAAGTGTTGTCAGGTGATATTAGCCAATTCCAGGTGTATGACACTCTCACTTACCTTATTTCTTTCTTGTATATATTATTTGGTATAAGAATAGGGCATAGGGCTTATTTCAATGGATGAAATATAGTGAAAAATTCCAGGGAAGATTTACTTAGTGTAGCACGGGCAGGCAGGCGAGAGGATAGGGTAATTAAGGGGGGGTAGGGAGGGGAGTCAAGAACGGGGAGAAATGGCTAAATTGTCAACAATGGATGGGAGTACAGATGAGGTTAGGAGTGCTGACTAGTGTTGGACATTGCCAGTACTGATAGATGATACAAGCCCCCACTTGGAAGCCCGGGTGAATTCAAAATAACACAGAATCACAAAAGCTACGCCCCGCGGTATGATCCCTTGCTCCCAAGCATCACGAAAGTGACAGCCCGTGGTTAAGGGGTTAAAAGACGCCTAACTGAAGAGGAATTGGTTACACTAAAGGAGATGAGGGAGGAAAGAGCAGAGGAAGAGAAGAATAAAGTTAAAAAATATATTTATTTACAGAGTAACTAGATTGCAGGTAGGAAAGAGGTACATAAAAGGGAATAAAAAAAAAAGATAACAGACTCAAGCTATGACAAGTATGTAAACATGATGATTAAGTTGATGTACTCAAATGTAGATGAAATGGTATCTAAATTATTAGAGATGAAAGATTATACCAAAGAAAACGAACCACATATATTTTTGCCTAACTGAAACAAAATTAACCCCAAGGATATCAAATGATACCCTAAACTTGGAAGAATACAATATATGGAGAAGAGATAGGAATTTTAAAAAAGGAGGAATTATAATATTAGGAAAGAAAAATCTACAAGTCTAAGAAATAGAACTAGATATACCCACACAAGTAGAACTGATTGCAACAGAGATTACTACACCTGAAGGGAAATTAATTGTAGCAAAATTATACGTGCCACCCAAAAGAAACACTTGGGAAAGAGGCGAATATGAAGACCTGGCAGAGAGTACAAATCAGAATTTAATAGCGTTACTACATAGAATGGAAGAGAAATCTGAGAAAATTATACATACTGGAGATTCCACTACAAATATATACTGGAATACTCTATATGTAAGAAGCCATGAAAACTGCTGGGACCAAAAGCTCCTGGACCTTGTGCAGGAGTTTTTCCTAACACAACATGTAAAGGAAAACATCAGAAAAAGACTACTTGATGATTGATCAGTACTAGATCTTATATTTACTAGGTAAGAAAATCATATTGACAGTATAATGTATCACCCTCCATTCAGCAAAAGCGACCATGCAGTATTCAATTGCAACTTCAGTAACGCATACGACATAGTCAACAATAATGAAAGTTACAAAAAGAGCCATGACTTAACCCTAGACCACTGGGACTGGATAATAGTTTGTATCCACTGGGGCTGGGTAATATGTTTCCAATTTTATAATATTAATAAAATATACTAAAAATTTCTTTTTATTGAAAACAAATATTTGGTGATGAACCAGAATCCTTTAGCCTACAAAACTAATAGTAAGAAAGCTAAACAAGAAGAAAATATAATGGTTCAGGGGGAGCTCAAAGAAAAAAGGTAAAAACAGAATTTTTTTTTATATATGTTAACTAAAAATGTAATGGTGTAGACATGCGAGGGGCAGCTGGCCTGGCGAGGCCCACAACCCACCCCTGGGTTTCTGGAGCAGCAGCTGGACTCCCCCAGAACCATTTGGTACCATTCCCAACTGGGGCAGAGAATCGAAAAGAGGACGTTATTGTTCAGTATGACTATTTGTGAAAAATAATTTATGGATTTATTATTTACCGCCATAAATGTTCATAAATGGTGTGTTTCTTATCTACGACGTCTTGCTCCACCACAGAGCTCCCAAACAGGGAGGTGGCTGTGACAGAAAGGTCTCCACACTGTTCTATCACTGCAGGGTGTGTGTGATGCCCCAATTGTGTATTAGCAGGCTAGTAGACAGGAAGGGGTGGCTGAGCCTGTTATGTGCCCAAGGCTTTATCAGGGCCAGAGCCAACTCAGACATGTACTTGCGTCTGATGGGGGTCTGGGTGTGGGTCCGAATCCGGTTTTCACTGTAGATAATCGAGTTGATGACTGCAACATCAATACACAATCCACTGGGACTGGAAAATATTTTCCAAAAATCCATAATATTAGCAACACCAAACCACGGAGGGGAAGATGGATACCTTCCCCTACACCACCATCACAGAGCATGAAGGTTTTGGGAACATGAACCTCCTACCCCCCCCCTCACAAAACTGCACAGTGCAAATCAAAATTGGAGTGGGAAGCATTTATCCAGCCCAAGACTTCCAGGGTTAAAGAAGTACTTCTTAGATATAGATTTGGAAAAGGAGCTTAGAGGACAAGATTTAAATTTTATATATAGATAATTCAGTGAACTTTATGAAATAGGATTCGAAAGTTACATCCCACAGCACAAAGATGCAGAAAAGAAAATAAGGAAATGGCTTAATACAAAACGTAAAAAATCAAAAGAAAAAAAAAGTCTTATGGAATAGATATAGAAGACACAATAGTGAGAGGGCATATAATAACTATAACCAGGCAAGAAACGTTTATGCAAGGATAAGGAGAGAAGCCCAAAGACAGTTTGAGGGAGACATTATAAATAAAAGTAGTGATCACCCGAAGCTATTTTACAGTTACATCCGAAGAAAAACCAAACTTAAAGATAAGATACAGTCCACTACAGACAGGTGGATCATCTATACACAAGAGACAGATATTTGTGAAACACAAAATAAAAACTTCCAATTAATTTTTACAGAAGAAAAAAAAATTTAAAGAGATGATATGGAACAAGCATGCCCACACATATTACCAGATATAAAAATATCAGTAAAAGATATACAGAAGGAATTAAGTAAATTAGACAAAGGAAAAGGAAATGGTCCTGACGAAATCTCATGTCGGGTGCTAAATGAATGTGCAAAAGAGTTAAGCAGACCAATATATTAAATATTCAGGGAATTCTTGGGTCAAGGTAAACTACCTGATATTTGGAAGAAAACAAACATTGTTCCCCTGTTCAAGAAAGGTACTAGACAAAATCCACTCAACTACCGACCAATATCACTAACCAGTGTTGTAAGAAGATATTAAAAAAGCTAATAAGAAAAGTTTGGGTAAATCATCTAGAAAAAAGTATGATAACAGAAAGGCAGTTTGGTTTTAGAAAAGGAAAATCATGTTACTAATCTGTTAAGCTACTTTGATAGATTGCAGAAACTTTACAGAAAAGGATGGGTGGACAGTATCTATTTAGATTTCAAGAAAGCATTTGACAGAGTACTACACCAAAGACCTTTTTGGAAGCGTATCATCAAGGGGGAATCCAAGGCAACCTGTACAGGTAGGTCTCACTTTATTCGAGGGATACTTTCCTGAAGGGGTCGCGTAAAGTAAATATCGCGTAAAGTAAACATATTTTCCCCATAAGATTAAATGTAAAGTCTGGGGGTTACGTTTTGATTTAAGAAGTTAGGGGTGATGGGTGTCTGGGACATGAAACAAACTTTTTTTTATAACAGAAAATATCTTTATTTTACAGAACACACTGTAGTATTACTTACACTATACTCTTACTCCACCTCTCAGCTTTTCTCTGGACCCATCTCCAGCTCCACCTCTGACTCCGCCTCTCGCTCCGAGTGTGGTCCCACGTGTGCTCATCTCGCTCCGAGTCTTGTCCCCCGTTCAATTCCACATCATCTCTTTCTAAGTCTGGTCCCGCGTCTGTTTCTATATCCACATCTCGTTCCGAGTCTGGTCCCACATCTTTTTCAGCACTTTTCCTTTGAAAGAATGATGTTATTGTCTGTTGTTTCTTTTTTCGTTATTTTTCTTTCAACATAATCTCCTAACAGGCCATGCTGTCAATCACTGCACAGGAAACAGTTGAGCTTCTTTCAACATTTGGGTCATTCTCTTCAATTATGGCCAGTGCTTTTCTGATGAGCTCCAGACACTCAGACAAATTCTTGGTTGTCAAAGCTCGTAACGGCTCATCTGCTGCTGAGGTTGAGGTTGATGCTGCTCCTGCTTTTGCCTCCTCCAGCTCTTCCAGGCACTCCTTCTCATGTCCAACAAGTCTTCATTGGATAATTCCACCTGGTGGGATTGCAGCAACTCGCTAATGTCTTCTTCCCTGAGTTCGTCAAATCCAAGCTGCTGCGCAAGGCGAAGACTTTTGTTGTTTGCATCAGCCAGATTGTCATTAATACTAAAGCCTTTGAAGTAATGAACGAAATGAGGGCAGAGCTTTTTCCAGACTCCATTCAGGCACTTGCTTGGCAACTCATCCCAAGATTGTTTAATGAACCTGATGGTTTCTTTCACTGTGAAATTCTTCCAGTAGTCCCGGACAGTGATGTTTTGCTGCTCTGTCACTTTTACCAGTTCTGCCAACGTCGACCGCAGGTAATATGACTTGGAAGTCTGGATGATGCCCTGATCACGAGGTTGAACCAGGAAGGTTTGTAGGGAGAAACACAATTTTTATGTTCTCACTTATGTCTGCCAGGGATGGTGGGTGGCTAGGTGCATTGTCTACAACAAGCAAAATCTTAAATGGCAGATTTTCTTGCTTGCAATAAACCTCCAGTTCTCGGTGGAGCTTCTTCTTAAAATAATCTCCAAACACAGTCCCTGCCATCCAGCCCTTCTTGTTGGCATACCAGTAGCATGGGAGGAATGCCTTGTCGTAACCCTGACAAAGTTATGCGAACGTAAGAATTTTGTAGCATTATTTTGATAGGCATGTAAAAAATAATTGGCCAACGTACGAATTTTTTAGCATCATTTGATTTAGGCACATGAAAACTAGGCCAGAATATGAATTTTGTAGCATCATTAGTTTTAGGCACAATAAAACTAGCCCAGCGTATGAAATTTGTAGCATCATTTGATTTAGGCACATAAAAACTAGGCCAACGTACGAATTTTGTAGCATCATTTGATTTAGGCACATGATCATAAAAATTTTGCATCATCATTCAAGCTAGGCACATAAAAAAACACCAGACCAGTGTAAAAATTGTATAGCATCATTTGATTTAGGCATATAAAAAAATTAGGCCAGTGTATTAATTTGTAGCATCATTCATTTAGGCACATAAAAATCTAGGTCAGCATACGAATTTTGTAGCATTATTTTCTAGCAATGTTTGTAATAGGAACACAAAACGTTTAAATTTTTAGCTTCTAGCATTATTTTATTTCGGCACTCAAATAATTAGGCAGGATTAAGAATTTTCCAGCATCGTTTGAATCAGGCACACAAAACGTTAGAATTTTTACTTTTAACATTTTTTCAATTACGTACAGTACACAAATTATGAATTATAAAACTCTTCTTACCTTGAGTGCCCTGGGAATATTGGAGTGGTAGACAATCACTTTCTTTAGCTGACAGTTACTTTCAGCATTGGCCCCCAGTAGTAGAGTCAGGCGGTCCATGGATGCCTTGAATCCAGGTGCTATAGCCTCTTCCTTGGAGATATAGATGCGGTTCGGCAGCTTCTTCCAATATAGACCAGGTTTATCAATATTAAACACCTGTTTGGAAGAATATCCGCCCTCCTCAATTATGGACTTCAGCATAGCAGGGTATTCCTCGCCAGCTTGACGATCAGCAGATGCAGCCTCTCCCACCATCTTCAGATTGTGGAAGCCGTAACGTTTGCGAAAGTTAGCAAACCATCCAGAACTTGCATTGAAAGGCTTCTTTTCTTCATCCGTGTGTAGATCATTATAAATCAACCTTGCCTTAGCTTGAACTAAGGTGAAGCTGACAGGCACGTGCATCTTGTTTGGCTAGCATCTTCTCCATTCGCTGCATTTCAACAGAAGGAGAATATAATGATTTACAGCCCTTGAGTGGAGTTCCTGCCTTAGCGCTGGCACGAATCTTGTCGGCATTACCTCGAATGGTCCTGACAGTGTTCACACTAAGCTTAATAGCGTCCACAATGACTGAGGCCTTCTGACTCTCATCAATTCTGTCTAAGACTTCCAGTTTTTGCTATAGGGTCAAGGTCTTCCTGGACTTCTCAGGAGCACAACCACTAGTAGTAGAAGTTGAAGGGTAGTGTGAGGTACTGTAGTGTCATGTGAGTGAGTGGGAACGGTAAGGTAGTGGTGGCAAAAAACGGGAGATGTTGCCTCAGACAAGACGTCGCCAAAGTGGACAAGAACAAGGACTCATGCACTTAAACCAGCCATGCGCACGAATTTGAGCACACAATTTGAATCAGCATACATCGCGTTATTTTAAATAAGGCACGTAAAGAAAAAAAAAGACTATTTTTTACCTTGCGTTATTTCAAGTTCTTGTAATTTATACACACGTAAAGTGAGAACTACCTGTACTCTTGGGTGGAAGATTTTCTCAGAAAAAGGGAAATGAGAACAGTACTAAAGGGAAATTACTCATCATGGAAGGAAATGACCAGCAGAGTTCCACAGGGCTCAGTGCTGGCACCAATTATGTTCTTAGTGTATATAAATGATATAGATAGAAATATTGGAAATGAAAGCTATCTAAATATGTTTGCTGATGATGCAAAAATACAAAGGAGAAACTAACACAGACTCTTACAGAGAGCTACACGAAGAATTAAATAGCCTTCATGAATGGAGCAATAAATGGCAAATGCAATTCATTGTGGACAAGTATCATGTAATTAAGTCCGGTAAAAGTTGAAAAAGGCCAGATTGGGATTACAAGTTAGAAAGTAAAACCCTACACATATCAGAAAGAGAGAAGGACCTAGGAGTGATTATTAATAACAGACTATCTTCAGCTGACCACATCAATGAGAAGGAACGGAACATGTGTACGCTGCTTGCTAATAAGAGAATGCCATTCACATACATAAATGAAGACATGCTGAGAAAGATAATAACATCATTCATCAGACCAACCCTGGAGTATGCATCGGTAGTCTGGAATCCACATCTCAAGAATTACTTAGACAAGATTGAAAAAGATCAAAGTGCCACTACAAGATGGGTACCAAGCTTAGGGGATCTAACCCCTTAACCGCAGGGCATCACTTTCGTGACACTTGGGAGCAAGTGATCATACCACGGGGCGTCACTTTTGTGATTCTGTGTTATTTTGAATTCACCCAAGCTTTCAAGTTGTGGGTTGTATCATCTATCAGTACTGCCAATGTCCAACATTAGTCAGCACTCCTAATCTCATCTGAGAGTGCCATACACCTAGAATTGGCTAATTATCACCTGACAACACCTCACGTGCACTCGTTCGCTAATTTTCGCTGTTTATTTCCCCTTGAAATATGCTGTATAATCTATTTTCGTAATAAAAATATATATAAGAAAGGAAGGGAGAAGCCTAAGTGATATTTACATTCACCTGGAACTACCTAATTATTGCAGGCCACCACACTGTATTCTATGCTAAGTAAATCTTCCCTGGAGTTTTCCACTGATTTCATCCATTGAAATAAGCCCTATGCCCTATTCTTATACCAAATAATATATGCAAAAAAGAAATAAGGTAAGTGATAGTGCCATACACCTGGAATTTGCTAATTATCACCTGACAACACCTCACGTGCACTCATTCGCTAATTTTTGCTGTTTATTTCCCCTTGAAATATGCCATATAATCTATTTTTGTAATAAATATACATATAAGGAGGGAAGGGAGAAGCCTAAGTGATATTTACATGCACCTGGAACTACCTAATTTATAATGTACTGTCTAGATTTCCTGCCAATCATTTCACTGCTATATATTAGCAGCTGTCAAGAGGCTGACATTGGCAGTAATGCATTTCCCTAGGAAGGCCACCCCGGGCCACCCCGGCCCACCCCTATCAGTTCACTCCAATGTGAAGGTACGTCTGTTTGCTCCTGCTAACTTCAGCCACTTTTCACCCCCATGCAAAGGGCCCTGTGACCTTTACCCCCTACTAAACCTCGTGTGGAAAGAGGTAAAGGGCTGACAATTGATAAAAGAGTGACTACGATCTTTCTATTGAGTAAAACAGTGCAAGTGGAATTGTAAATAATGTGTAAATAATGTGTAAACAGCTAGTGAAAGTAATGAATGTAAATATACGTGAACAGTGGAAAATAGTTTTATAAGTTACTTCAAGTGACAGTGCATAACACAGTGTAATTAAAATAGAAATGTAAATAACGTAAATAAAATAGAGAACGTAAATAGAAATGTAAATGAGTAGTATTATAAGAATACGAGTATATACCCTAGGAGTAATGAAAGTGAAAGTTTCACTCTAGCATGTATAAATACTATGAGTTATGAGAGTGAAGGTGAAAGTGACATTCACTCTCATTGCAAGTATACAGGACGAGAAAGTGAATGCTACGTATTTTACTGAAAGAAATTGAATCCCTACAGTGACAATAAACAACTATTACTGAAGGAAACTTATGGATAAAGACTGTAGATATATATAAGTGTTATATAGTAACAGACATATAAACGGTGAGTGTTTTTATGAATAATAGACAACACTAGCGGCGAACGATAGGAAGTGGGATGGTCATACGCCCTCGTAATTTTCATTGCTTTCACAGTGTTTTTTTTGGGGAGTATTGATTCCAAACTATTTGAGAAGCATAGATTAGTGTTTCTAGTGATAATATCAGGCTGTGGCAATCATATTACGAGTTGTCGGGAAGTGTAAAGTGGAGACTTCGTTACCCAACTTCAGAGGTCTCCACAAGTCCTATGGTACTCGACGAAGGCTCAACAAACACCCAAGGAGAAAGCTGAAGGTATGTGCCATAAGTGTATGTGATTTTAATATTCTAGGACTAAAACTGATTTTTGGCAAATATTTTTAGAAAGTCTGTCAGAGCGCAAATATGCCCGCGGGAGCCGCAAGTCAAAGCCAAGAAGCCCACTGTGTAAGGGCTAAGGTACGAAGAAAGACTAGAAAAACTGAATCTGCCAACACTTCAGGAAAGTAGGAAAAGAGGAGACATGATTATGCTATATAAATATGTCTCAAGGAAATAGAAAATAGACATAAATAAAAATATAATGTATAGGGAAGCATAAGCAAGAGGACATTGCAAAAATCTGTATTAAAAGAGAGGTGATAAAGACGTAAGGAAATTCAGTTTTCCAAATAGGGCAATTGATTGGTGGAATGCACTACCGAATGAAATAGTGTGTGACAAAACAGTTCATAAATTTAAGGATGTGTATGATATAAAGGATTTAATACACGGGACAGTACGAGCTTTACTCATTCCTATAGTGATACAGTTAGGTAAAAACAATTAGGTAAGAACACTCACAAGTTGGGTACTACATGAATGTGCAAAAGAGTTGAGCAGACCAATATATTAACCCAAGGCGTCCCTCTGACGTATGGATACATCACCTCGTTTTGTCACGGTGACACCCGATGTTGCATCTGTACGTTTTACAATTGTAAGGTCCGTCATTTGCTCAATTTTCAAACCTCCCGCGTGATTTTTGGTACGTAGGCGCGGGACACCTTCCGTAATCCACCACCAGGCAGGGACACTCCCTGACCCTGCATGACCCATGCGCTCCCCTGTCTCGGTCACTCACCTTGTAGCAGTGACCCTGAACAGATATGGTATGCCGAGGTCTCTCTGATGATGAAATTCAAGCCGTCCTGGACGCTTTGACAGGCGACAGCAATTCCCCACTTGATGACGATGTTGTGGACAAGGATTACGTGCTTCCCGAGAACAAAACGAGCAGCAGTGACGAGGAAGTACCGTCCCCAAGGAAGCGGCAATATGTGACGTATTGTGAGGCTAGAGAAGTCCAGCCTGCACCCTAACCACATGCATGCACCTCTCTCCAGCCCCTAGAGGAAAGGAAGGGCAAGGGCGAGGATGAGGACGAGGACGGAGCTGTGGGACTTGGGGCTTCCGTGTGGCTTGGGAGAGAGAGGATTTCGCTGCACGGAACTGAAAGGGCAGCGAGGAGGAGACACAGGTATGAACCTAATGCTTTGTATGGGGAAGGCGGGAGTGGTGTGGCAGTAGTGAATGGTGAAAGCGAAAGTGGTGTGGCGGGAGTGAGCAGTTAAAGTGAAAGTCGTGGTGTGAGGGAGGGAGCGCGAGCACGTGGTGTGAAGCAGCAGGGAGGCGAGGACGAGCCACTCCCTAGCACGTCATTCACCCCTCATCATTCCCATGCTTCCTCCCCACAGCCCCATGATGTGGGGAAAGGAGGGAAAGGGAAGGGGAAGGGGAAAGGAAAAGGGAGAGGGAAGAGGAGCACGAGTGGGGAAGGGCACCGCTCGCCACCTCCCCAACCTTCCCCTCCTTTGATGAAAATGACGATGGGGACGAGGCTGGAGATGGTAGTGTGTCGTGGGACTAGGAAGAGTGGAGTAATTTCACTTCGATCATTCACCCCTTCACTGAGGAGTGGCGGTCTGGCTGCACGGCTCTAGGAATCCATGCCAGCTCCACCAGGGTGGATTTCTTCCACCTGTTATTTGGGGAGGAGTTTGAGGAGCGGATTGTGGAACAGACAAATGCATTTGCAGGTAGCCAGCGCCGTGAAAGTGAGCGCAAAGGTCGGAGAAGGAGAAGCAGGCACTCCCTCCAGCATGATTTCCCAGCTACCATAAATGAGATGTTTATCTTTCTAGCCCTGGTTCTTTTGATGAGTATTGTACGGAAAAGACAAATTCCGGCATACTGGTCTACGGACTCTATGACCAGCACACCTTTCTATGGGAAAGTAATAGGCCGGAATCGATTTCAGCAAATCCTGAGCCGCCTCCACTTTTACGATGCCGACGATCCTGCTAATGCTGATAAAAGGAGAATAAGGCTGGTATATGATCACCTGAGGGAAAAGTTCCACTCATCCTTCTGTCCTTATCGAGACCTTGTCATAGACGAGAGTCTCGTGTTATGGAGAGGCAATATTTCTTTTCACCAGTACATACCCAGCAAGAGACACCATTTTGGGTTCAAGATCTTTGTTATGTGTGACTGTAAGACTGGTTATATGCAAGACATAGTCTTGTACACCGGTGCACAGGCAGACATAATAAAAGATCAAATAATTGGATTCTCAGGGGCTGTGGTAATGACAATGATACAGGATTACCTTCATCGTGGTCACATGCTCTACCTGGACAACTGGTACACTAGCCCCCTTCTCGCAAGGTACCTACACCAGCACGACACCGGAGTCTGTCACACCGTAAAGAGAAACCGTCGGTATATCGTCAAGCTTTGGAGGAAACTTGACAGGAATGAGTTGTTTTTTTTTCAAGGCTAATAACATCCTTGCCACCCTGTGGAACCACAACAGGGAAGTTTCCATCCTATTGACGGTACACCGCCCCCTCATGCACCGCACAGACTCTGTGGATTATGGCAGTGAGAGGAGGCACAACGTCTGGAAACCTGAGTCGGTGTTGGACTACAATATCAACATGAGGCAAGTGGACCAGTCCGACTGCATGATTTCCAGTGTGGTGTGTGCCAGGACCACGATGAAGTGGTAAAAAAAAACTCTTCTTCCACTTGCTTGATATCATGGTCCTGAACTGCCACTACCTCCACGCCATGACTACGGGAACCTCAGAGACCTTCGAGGGGTTTGTGATGGGAGCTGGCCTGCAAAATCTTTGTGAAATATGCAGAGGACATGCCCCACTACTGCCACCGCCATGTCGCTGCCACACAGACTCCCCCACGCCTCATTGCACGCAGCTTCCCCACCTTCATACCTCCTCAACCGAACTGCCCTAGACCCTAGTGGCGGTGACACGTCTGTAGTCATTCCTGAGTGAGAGAAACAACTCAAATTGTAGTTACTTGGAGCCAGTCAGCGAGGACGACCGTTACGAATTGGCGAACTTCGAAATTCTTGAGTCACCAGGGGCGGGATGTGTCCTAGTTGAAGAGGGATATATTTAAGAGCATGTAATTGTGGATGTTAATATCTGTGAGGTAGAGTCAGGATTCCGCAATCTTCAATGGTGAGTGAATGAGAATGAGGCCCATTCAACTGTGCATATATATATATATATATATATATATATATATATATATATATATATATATATATCTGATTCCTAACCACATCCCACCGTAGGGAGGGAAAAGAGGTGTAGATGATGATGATAATGATGGTGATGATAAAAAAAACTCTGCACGTGCAAAATGCTGGCAGACTTACAATAAAATACTGTATTTATCCTCTATCCAGTGACGCCCTGTCAGCAGAGCATGAAGTACAGTACGGTACGATTGATTTATCGTAATTTGTACTAAAGAAAAAATTTCGTACCGTAATTTCGTACCGTACCATTTATTTCCTTTCATACCATACTATCTATCTATCTATTGCCAGATGCCTCAATCCCGTTTGGGGTGGCCACAAACAAATTGCCTCCACGTCGTCCTGCCCCCCGCCATTTCACTGCCCTGCTCCCAACTCACATCCCCCTCTCTCATATACCACTCCATCCCATCCCTCCATCTCATCCTCGGCCTCCCCCTCCCTCTTCCCCCCTCCACCTCACTCACATACACTCTCTTCATTAGTCTTTCACCCTCCATCCTCTCCACATGGCCAAATCACCTAAGTGTGTTCCTCATAACACTTCCTATCACATCCACATCCACACCACAACGCTCCTTTATATCCTCATTCGTCAGCCTGTCTCTCCATGTGACTCCACAGGCTCCTCTTAAATAACTCATTTCCACTGCTCTCAGTCTTGACTTGAGTCCTTCCAACAACGTCCAAGCTTCACTTCCATACGTTAGAGTTGGTATCACAATACTGTCATGTAGTAACTTTTTCACTTCCATGCTCACTTCCCTGTTTCTTATCACTGCTTTCAAAGAACCAGCAACCTTTCTTCCCTGCTGTACCCTTTCAAGCACTTCACCCTTCAAATCTCCATCCTTACTCATCACACTACCCAAGTACTTAAACGTACTCACATTTTCCAATTCCTCACCATCCAACCTCGCTGTACATTCACTGACTTCACCTCTCTCAAAGACCATCACTTTACTCATCCCTACATTCACCTTTAGATTCCGTTTCTTACACACTCTCCCAAACTCATCCATCAACCCTTGCAGCTCCCCTTCGTCTTCACTCAACAACACAGTATCATCTGCAAACAAGAGTACAGAGAGTTTCCAAACATTATCCTCTTTCACCAGGGCTACTCCAGCATCCGCTACCCTACCTTGTACCTCTTTTATTACCCCACCCATGAACAGATTGAACAACCATAGAGACATGACACATCCTTGTTTAAACCCAACCTTCAAAGAGAAAAATTCACTTAGTTCACCATCCACACGTACTGCAGCCTTAGCACCATCATACATACTCTTTACAGCATTCAACAACTTTCCATCTACTCCATATATTCTTAATACTTTCCACAATCCTTGTCTATCCACCCTGTCATATGCTTTCTCCAAATCCATGAAAGCCGCATATAACTTCTTTCCCTTCTCTAGAAACTTTTCCACTAAAGATCTAAGAATGAATATCTGATCTACACAACCTCTTCCCTTCCTAAAGCCTCCCTGTTCTTCTCCAACTAATTCCTCTGTTCTTTCTCTAACTCTGTCAATAAGTATCCTACCATACACTTTTCCTATTATACTAAGAAGACAAATGCCCCTATGATTACCACACACTTCTTTTTCCCCTTTTCCTTTGTACAAGAGAATAATTATACCTGACTTCCAATCCTCCGGGACTACCTTCCTCCCAGGCCAATCTGCACATCATCCACATCCATTCTACTACTATCTCTCCCCCATGCTTCAGCATTTCACCACACACTCCATCAATTCCTGGGGCTTTCCCCAATTTAACTTTCTTCATTGCTTCCACAACTTCTATCCTACTGATTTCTTCCTGTCTTCTCACCTCCCTCCTTCTCGCAGCCATTCCCCAGCCACTTATACTCGCATTACTTCCATCCTGTATGTTCAGCAATTCCTTGAAGTATTCTCTCCATCTGCTCACTTTTTCTCCCTTCTCCACTAGTAATCTACCATTTTTATCTTTCACTCCCCTGCTAACCTCACTTCCACCCTGTCTTACTCTCTTCACCTCTTTCCAGAACATTTTCTTACAGTCCCTCCACTTTACACTCAAATTCCTTCCAAATTCCTCATCCACTCTCTTCTTACTCTCTCTTACTAATCTTTTCACCTCTCTCTTTCTTTCTACATATAACTCTCTCTTCCACCTCTCAACTTCTTCCACGCCCCTATTTCTCTTCCATTCATTGTATGCTTTCTTCTTTTGTGCCACAGCCTGTCTCACCTCTTCAGTCCACCACGCTGTTCCTTGCACCCCCCTTCGTCTTCTCTTCCTTCCACACACCACATCACATGTTGCACATATTTCTTCTGTAAATATCTGTAAATATCATACCATACCAGTTTGATAAAATATCGTACCGTATTTTCGTACGTGATTTCGTACCTATATGATCTTACCCTCACTGAAAATGTGAAAATCTTGTCAATGTTAATAGCCTCTTAGTAATTATAATATTACTATAGGTATAATTATGATAACTTGTCATCCTCTCTGGTCTTTTTTGACTACTGGCAATACTTATTTGTTATTATCCATAAAGTTATAGCCTTTCATTTTCAGTTTTTGCATATATACTGTTATATTTCTTTGCATTTTCTAGCAATGTTCTCCAGGAGTTTGGGGTTTCAGTTAATGCTATAGTTATGCAAAATACGAAATACAAAGAATATGTTCAGTATTATATTACTAAAAATCATTATTCCATGAAATCCATATTCTTACACACTAATGCTAGTTTACAAAATTAACCCGCCCTGTCCCGACTGATTTTCCACCACTGACTCCCCCCAGTCCCCACCAATTTTGGAAAAAAAAAAAAAATTGGCTCAAACCTCCACTTTTGGTGAGAAACATCAAAAATTCATTGAGAAATCGCTCACCTGAGATTTAGAATACTCGATACAGGTAGGGGTACCCCTTACCTTACTGGATTTTCTGTCAGGCTGGCTCCAAAGAAAACGAGTTCTATGGGAGGATAACTATTCCACACCACTCATAAACGGTATTTATTTATTTGGTACGAATTTATATGTAGTACCAGGGTATATTGGTTTTCACACAGTAATATAGGCAATATAAGCATTGTTTCACTCACCAAACACATTAGCATACCTGACCTTTTTTGGTGACATTGCCTGATCATCATTTCTGACTGTTTCTTCCTCTAATGCTTTGTAAACTTTGTCCTCCACATTGTCATCGATTGGGGAATCACTCTGGCCCTGAATTTTGTACCGTGACATGACATGTCTTTACTGGCCAGGTCACTGGTAACCGGTGAATTGCCGAGACAATGGCATGCGGGGGGGTGGAGGGTAGGTTATGCAGTTTAAGGCATTGTCCCTGCCTGGCATCTTGTAGAGGAAGGTGTCCCATGTATACATACTAAAAATCACGCACAAAAATGGAAAATTGTGCAAATTAGGGACCTTGCAATTCATGTGCATTTATATATGTCAACGGGTCTGACAGTGACAAAACATGTGGACGTATATATACGTCAACAGGACACGGCGTGTTAAAGAAAGGTATATATTATGAAGAATAGTATGTATTTACTTTTTCACTGAAAGGTACATAATATGTATCTATGAAAAACAGAAATATACATACAGAGAAAGATGCATACTATGTGTTGCACTGCTGAATCATTGTGGCATCAATTATATCTGATTTCATGTTGAGCCGTCGTTTTTATAAAATATACATTAACCCAGAAAAGGTTCACTCGACACTTGCATGCGTCACTGGGAGACCAATAACAACTTCAGCCAGCCTTTTCAGCTCTGTATGAGGGAGACAATGGCACCATTGAAAGATATCCATTTTCCTGTCTAATCTTGGTTTTCTGTCAAAACTTGCAATGACTGGTGAGGCTTCATGCATAGTAGTGACAGCATTTTCACGGCAGGATGTATCACTTTCACTAAGTAACCGCTCAGTGATACTGTCATTAGTTAAATTGTCTTAATTGTAGTTCTTCTCAGTGGATCATTCTTTCCTCTCTGATTCAATGGAAGTGTCACTATCTGCATTCATAGATGACAATCTTCTCCACAGTGCACATAGATGAGCTTTTGCCACCACTTTCTGTGGTTCTTTTAATAAACATTGATAATGCGGGTCCATGTACACAGCTGGGTTGCTTAGCATTTTCACTTTCCTTTTTTCCATTGCCTGAAGAAAATATCCTGATGCTGATGTAGTTACATTAACATCGACTGCTGAATCCCCAACCAGCTGGCACAGCTTGACCTTACACTTCAGCCACTCACTGAGGAGCACGCCAGCAGTTAGATTTCTCAGCTGAAGTGCAATTGTAGTGGTGTGTAGGGGCTTTAAGCTGTGAAATAGATAATCAATATTAGCCCACTCATCTTTGGTCAGCTGGAAAAATTCGTTTGTCAGCCCAATCTGCAAAAGGAAAGACTTGCTTTTCACCACACTTTCTAGCATATCATAAGGTGATCCCCAGCGAATTTCACAGTCCAGTTTGGGTATTGGTACTTGTTACGTGTGTAAGAATATATATATATATATATATATATATATATATATATATATATATATATATATATATATATATATATATATATATATGAGGCGTCTAGAACCAAAGGGGCATCGGCGCCAAAATGTACTTTTTAGTTATGACTCTTTAAAGTTGTGTTTATGGCAACGTCATAACCAGAAAGCAATGAACAAACCTTTTATACATCAAAATGATCATCAGCGCCTATGCTCTACATGTAAATCCAAAAAAACAAAACAATAATAATCGTAACCACAAAATAGTCAGTAAACCAAACCCCCAATTTATAAGTGGGCATAATAACATATTGTAGGGATTTAAAAGCATAGCAAAAAAAACATCAACGAATGTATTAATGTACAAAACTTTATTAACTGAAGATTCCAGTTCACTTAATATTAATAAACGAATAATTATTACTGTAATTTTACGTTTTTGACAACTAAAACTGAAATCAATGCAGTTATTATTTTTCCTCTACCATAATAGATTGAAATAATAACACTAAAAAAAAAAGTAGTGTAGTGCTTAAGTAAATTGAGAAGGGGTAGTGGGGGGTTAAATGGTGGGGTCGTCATCTAGGAGATCGACATCCAACTCTGCCTCCTCGGTGCCACGCCCCCTCCCGCTGTCTCCCCTCACCACTCTCTTTTTCCCTTCCTTTCTACCTTTTTCCACTTCTCCACACACTTCTGACACTTATGAGAGGTTATAGGCACCACCTCCTCACTGTAACTATGTGATGAACTCATCTTGTCACCCCCCCTTCAACCCCAATAACAACAGCTCATCTTGTCACCAATAATCCACGATAAATGGGGTAAAAATCCAATACGTAATATTTAGACACCTCAGTGAACACGGGAGGGAAGCCTCACCGGCACACCGGGTGGGCCACACGCTTGCTGATTGGCTGCTCTGGGGGAGTGGCACAGAGTGAGAATGCTGATTGGTTTGGGCTGTGTGGCTTAGATGCCTGCCTGCTCTGAATTGTTCGTTTGGCAGCATGGACAAACCCATGTGACTTTGAGCCCCTCTACCACTGTCCAGAAGGCCGAATCTTGTATGGCAACCAGTGCTGTCACTGAGAAGAGGGTTAAGCCTGTTGTCTCCCATACCTAACTCAAAACCAGTATATTGGTGGGGATGCCCCTGTGGCTCTAGACGCCTCATATATATATATATATATATATATATATTCTGTATATTATGTATAGTGTGTTCATGTTACCAGCGCTGGTAGGCAGTGCAAACAAAGAAGGACCTTGCGCAAGCGCAAAGCGCAATCCACAGTTCACTACCTTGCACAAGCGCAAATGCACAATCTGACAAATATTTAGCTTGCGCAATGTTGCAAAGCGCAAGCGCAAACCATATGCATATATTTTTTGGGAATTACTGAAAAATATTGAGATATTTAAATAAAACTGCAATACCTGCTTACTTACTTTTGCTTATTATTATTATTTCTATTATTTGTAATTTGCCCAAGTGCGCAATCTAATATTTAGCATGTGCAGTGTCGCAAAGTGCTAGCGCAAATCATTTGCATATATTTGTGGGAATTACTGTAAAATATATATTGGTATAATTAACTAAATTACTGAATTAGCAACCTGCCCACCACCCGCGGTGACTGAGGTACAGTAGGTCATTGTCCGGGAAAAAGGACCTATATTTACCAAGGCATTGGCAAAGATCACGTGATTACTGTATCATCAACTCTCTCTCTCTCTCTCTCTCTCTCTCTCTCTCACTCAGACAGAGGAGGGAGGGAATGGAGAATAAGAGAGAGAGGAGGGAAGGAATGGAGAATAAGAGAGAGAAGAGGGAAGAAGTTTATGCCTTATCTCCTCACTCAAAGAGACGGTCCTTTGCATTCCCGTATTTATTCTCTCTCTCTCTCTCTCTCTCTCTCTCTCTCTCAGAAAATGCTCTTTATTTCTCTCTCTCTCTCTCTCTTGTCTTGTCAAGACAATTTATTTAATAATTCAATATAGATATACAATAGCATATGTAATTCATTCCAAAAAATAGAAAATCATGAAAACAGAGTATTTAAATCAAATATTCACAGCCTAATAAATTATTAGGCTGTGGATATTTAATTTAAATAATATGTTTTAATGGTTTTTGAAAGGAATTGCATATGCTAATCTTAATAAATAATGTATATTTATTATTATATACTAATAATAATAATTTAAAAAATATTAAAAATACATTATCTCTGTTGAAGCATATTAAGAAATGCTACTACCCCCTTCCCTCCCGCCTCCCCCACCAGGCACCAACCCGCCACAGCCTCCCCCATCCACTGTCCAGCCATGCAGGAAGCTCCCAAGACCACATATCACCTGGAAGACCAAGTCTCCCTTGGATTGCGCAGTGCGCAATCCACAGGGCAGGTGCGCAAGTGCAGATTTAGTTGTGCAGGTGCCTTTTCATGTGCGCAAGCAAAAATTGCGCATGGTCTCTTGCGGTGCACAATGCGCAAACGATATCACCGGAGCACAAGGGTGCGCAATTGTGCTTTGTGCAAGTGTTTGTGCACCTGCCCAGCACTGGTTACCAGGGTGTGTGTATGTACTTGTTTTTGCCTGATTCATTGCTTGTACATTTGTAAAGTCTTAGTTAATTTTATTTTCTCTCTCCATGCGGGTGTGACTGAAATTGTTTGTAATATCAGTGACTTGCTGTGGAGCTTAATTTGGCAACATAAAGATATGTATTCACCAGCAATATTTATAATGTTCGCAGTGCAGGGGATGGACTAAATTGCTTGGCTCTTTTCTGTATGTTTCTTGTCTGACCCCGGCTGCGTGTTGTTGTGTGCATGCGACCGGAGCTTATATAACACTGAGGATTTTGGATGGTGACAGTTTTTTGTGTGTTGGTGTCATGAGAGGGTGTGTTCCATCGGAGGTCTGAGAGGGAGGAGAGGCAGTGTTTTGTGTAGTGTATATATATCTGAACATCTCTTTTTCACTTCGTATCAGCATCCAATCGCAAGTATTATTATTGTTGTATTATTATTATTATTTGTCGCAATTGAGTGCAGTTTAGTTATCTTTTTGTATGATTTCATATCTTTTATTTAGCAGGTTTGTTCCTAGACTTTAGTGTGATTATTCAGGGTATTATCAGGTTACTTTTTTTCTCATTCTGTTGTGTTTTCATTATCTCATTGTAAAAATTGTAAATATTATTAGCATGTATTATATTGGGTATTTTTCATTTGGGTTATTTTTTTCCCCTTGCTAATGTCAGCTAGTTTTATTTACTTTTGGACCTGTGTTGCGAGATTGGAGTTAGAGTTTTATGTTGTTGTTGTTTTTCATCACTTAACCATTTGTTCAGTTCCCTATTATCTTGTTTTTCTCAGTTTTTGCACAGTCAGATTTTATCTTGTGTTGCCCACTCCCATCTCGTAACATTTAAATTGGCGACCTCGCCAGGATTTTACCCTGCTATTTTGATTATTATTGTGTCATTGTCGTAGTGTCATCATGGAGAGTAGAACTTGTGATGTTGTTAAAGAATCTATTGATGCAGAGCTGGCTAGACATGATCATGAGTATAAGAAGTCACAGCTTAAACTACACGAGAAACTAAAACTGGAACAGATGAAGCTTGACTATGAAATGCTTATGAATTGCCCAAGTGCCTCAACCAATTTCTTGCATTCTTTATCAGAATTTAGAGCAGTTGACCCCGTTAAAGTAGTTCCCCCATTCGATGAGTACTTAGTCCTGGAGTTCTTTGACCGATTTGAGAAGATTGCTACAGGTAACAAGTGGCCCAGAAACAGCTGGTCATCTCTAGTTCAGACAGTAATCAAAGGTAAAGTGTTGAAGGCCTATGACAATCTTAGCCACCAAGAATCACAGGATTTTGAGGTATTAAAGAAAGCCATACTGCGTGCATATGAGATGAGACCTGAATCATACAGACAGAAATTTAGGCGTTGTAGGAAGTACCCTCATGACACTTGTAGATTTCAGTAGGCAGATGACTGACCCATTTAACCCGTCACGTCCCAAGGTTTTCCGCACCTCTGACATCCCCCAGTCCCGAGGTATTTTTGAAAAAAATTTTTTTGGCTAAAACCTCCGCTTTTGGTGAGAAACATCGAAAATTCATAGAGAAATCGCTCACCTGAGGTTTAAAATGCTCAGTCCAGGTAGGAGTTCCTCCTTACCTGACTGGGTTTTCTAACATGCTGGCACCAAAGAAAACGAGTACTATGGGAGGGTAACTATTTTATCCACTCATAAACGGTATTTATTTATTTACCTGGTACGAATTTATATGTAGTATGAGAGTATATTGGTTTTCAAGCAGTAATATAGGCATTATAAGCATTGTTTCACTCACTAACTAATCAACATTCATGACCTTTTTTTCCCACATTACCTGATCATCATTTCTGACTGTTTCTTCCTCTAATGCTATGTAAACCTTGTCCTCCACATTGTTATCGATTGGGGAATCACTCTGGCCCTGAATGTCTTTATTGGCCAGGTCACTGGTAACAGGTGAATTGCCGAGACAATGGCGTGAGGGGGAAGGGGGGGAGGTTATGCGGTGTAAGGCATTGTCCCTGCTTGGCATCTTGTAGAGGAATAGAGGATGGTGTCCCGTGTATACATATGAAAAATCACGCGCGAAAATTGAAAATTGGGCAAATTAGGGACCTTCCAATTGCACGACGTACCAGTACGTTGCCGGGACTGGCAAATGCAAATCGTTGCAACGTACCCATACGTCGACGGGAAGGGGCGGGTTAATCAATGGATGTGAAGTGAGGATGTCTCAGAATCTTACGGTAAGCTTAAGGAACTTGTTATCCTTGAGAACTTCCTAGATAAAATTGATACAGGTTTAAGAACTTACCTTGCTAATAAGAATGTTAAGAATGCTGCTGAAGTTGCAGTTTATGTGGATGATTATTTATTGATTAAGAATTTGAATAAGAGTAAGGAAGTTCCTAGGAGTGTTCCTTAGAAGTGCTACCCCTTTCAACTCCCCAAACAACCATCTCAGTAGCCCAACTCCACGAATTACTCCACACCCAAACCTGGTACACCTCACATTTCCCCAAAACCTACATGCAGCCCATTTACTCATTCATATTGCATGAAGCCAGGTCACACTGTAGATAGATGTTGACGTAAGTCAGGTGTTGTGAAGCCAGTGAGCTTTGTGTCTCGTGGAGCTTCCATGGTTACCCCTTCAGTTGGTTCCCCTGTTGTTAGTCAGGGAAAGTCTGATGTTTTGCCCCCATCTAGGGTTGATGTTGTTCCAGAAGGTGGGAAGAAGGAGACTACAGTTGTGTCAGAGCCCACTGTTTCAGGTGTGGTACAGGCAGTGACAAGCAGTGTTGCCCCTGCTTAATGGTATGCCTCCTACCTGTACTCTGGTTCAGTGAAGGTGAATGGCGTGCAGCACCCGGTTCACATTCTTCATGACACTAGTACTTCAATTTCCTTGTGGGTAAGGCAAAATAATGAAGTTTTTGATGTTGCAGGAGGAGAGTTTGTTCTGATTAGGAATGTAACAGGTGCAAAAACAGTGCCACTTGTTTCTTGTGAGGTTAAATGTCAGTTGTTTGATGGACCGGCATGATTGTGTGTGACAGATTATTTACCAGAGAGTGGTGTTGATACTTGGCAATGACCTAATGAGAGGTGAGGAGATTACCACTCCAGTTTTGTCAGAGGTGTCAGTACCCAAAGTTCCCTCGCAGGTTGATCCCAATGATTCAGAGGTATTCCCAGTTTGTGCAGTGACCAGGTCCATGTCACGTACAGAGAGGAGTCGATAGGAGCAGGTTGATTGTAGTGTGCCCTGTGTTACCGTACCAGAGGCAACAGTTAGTCCTACGTCTAAGAACATGAAACAATCAGATGATGAGATATCTTTGGCAGGTATGTTTTTGGGTTCTTTAGAAGATATTCCACCTGTTCCATTGGAGAAGGTGAACATTGAGAAGTTAAAGGAGTTGCAGTCTGAAGACCAGGAGATTAAGAGGTTGAAGTCGTGTGCAGTGGATAATTTGAGATGGAGAAGGGTGGATGTTTTTATGTGAAAGATGAGATTTTGTGGAGACAGTGGAGACCTCCACACGTGAATATAGATGATGGGATGTGGGACTATCATCAGATCATAGTACCTAATGTGTGCAGGCAGAAGTTAATTCAACTGGCCCATTCTACTCCATTTGCAGGTCACATGGGTGTAAGGAAGAATATGGAGAGGCTGCGTGCAAAATTCTACTAACCCCGCATGGCAGCATATGTGGCTAAATTTGTCAAACATTGCCATACCTGTTAAGTACTTGGTAGGCCAAATCAGTCTCTCCCTAAGACCCCTCTTGTTCTCATTCCTGCCATTGATCCCCTTTTTTTCATGTTAATTATTGATGTGGTGTTACCCTTGCCCCCAACTTCTAGTGGTAACTCATGTTTGAACTCCTACACGAGGTACCCTGAGGCAAATACCTTTATGTTCCACCAAGGCTAAGGCAGTGGTTACAGTTTTGCAAGATTTCTTTACAAAGTTTTGTTTGCCCCATGAGGTTCAGTCAGATAGAGGGTCTAATTTCCTGTCCAACATCTTCCAGCAGTCATTAGCTCACTTTGGCAACTAACACATCAAGAACAGTGCCTACCATCCGGAGATACAAGGTACCTTGTAGCATTACCACCAGACTCTCAAGAATATGCTCTGCAAGTACTGTCTGGAGAACTCTAAGGACTGGGACCATGGTGTGTTGGGTTTCTCTCCTAATGAACTCATGTTTGCCCATCGAGTTCGGGGTCCCCTGAGCTTGGTTAAGGAGACTTCGAGCAGTAACCTCGCCGAGAGAAAGAACTTATTCCGTTATGTGCAGGACTTCTAGACCCGTTTGAGTGAGACTATGAAGCTGGCCCAGGAAAATCTCAAGCAAGCACAGGAAAACATGAAGGCATGTTACAATCGAAAGGCCAGGCTGAGGGAGTCCTTAAGTCCTAATTGCATCAATTGATGCAATTTGAGTTTTATGCCAGAATGCCTAATCACATCAATTGAATGCGGCCTGTAAAAATCTGTGGAGCACTTGCTCCACCCCGATTATGACATACATGGCTTCAGGCCAATGAGAACTTGCCCCTGATGTGGCGTGAGGGGGGATCGGACCAACCCGGGCAGTGGGGGGGCACCCCCCTCTCGGCCGCCTCTATGCCACCCTGTACTCCACTCCCTCATGCCCTCCTTGTCCCCCATCACTCTCCCACCCCTCCACGCAACTGCATCTCTTCTCCCACAACAACCTGCATCTCTTCCCACCCTCTGTTGCCCCTCTTCCCTCCCTGCTAGCCTCGTCCCCCTCAAACCTTACGCCATCTCCCCCTCCTTGTCCTTTACTACCCTTCCAACCCCCAATAGGCCCCCGAGTGTCAGGCCTGGTGTATGTACATGTTTCATATTATTTCTACTTCTTCCCAAATTTCTACACCTCACTCTGTTCATTTCTCACCTCATACCTACCAGTTTCTGTACGTACGTAGCTGGAGAATGCTGCATGTTGTTCTACATACGACGCATCTTATTTATTTATATATTTTTTTCATTCTCCCTACCTGCCTAGATTAGCACCTCTTGAGTAGTGTCCGTCTGTGTTAGTTTTCGAAAGACTATGAGGCCTTGTAGGGCTACTCCCCGCACCTGTTTCATCTCCCCACACATACAAACACATCTGTTTTCATGGCTGGTGTGATAAATTCCATTGAAATGGAGAGTTTCCATAAGAGGATTTGGTTGTTGCCGAAACTGTAATGATAAGTGTGATGAAGTGTAATGATAATGTGATAATTGTAATGGTGTGATAAATGTGTAATGAGAAGTTGGGACAGTAAAAAGAGAAATCAGAAACAAATTATTGTTGTTTTTTCCTTTCTTGTGCATGCATTTGTAGCATTATTCAACTTTATTTTGATGTCCTTGATGGTTATAAACATTTATATTCATCTGCGTTAGTTTTGTAATGGCTATGAGGCCTTGTAGGGCTACTCCCCACACCTGTTTTATCTCCCCACACCTACATACACATCTGATTTTATGGCTGGTATGACAAATCCCATTGAAATGGAGGGTTTCCACAAGAGAATTTGGTTGTTGCCAAAATTTTTCTCAAGTACCACCAAGGCCTTGTAGGCCTACTCCCCACAATAGTTATCTCCCCACTCCTCAATACACACCTGCTTTCATGGTAGATATTACAGAACACAATGAAGTGCTTTCTTTTCATGTGAAAAGCTGGTTATTTCCAACCCCCGTACCTATAGGCCTACTCTCCACAGCCCACTTTATCTCCCCACAGTCTAGTAATCTCCCCACACCTACATACACCTGTTTTCATGGTTGGTGTGACAAAACACCTTGAAATGACCTGTTTCAATAAGAAAAATAGGTGGTTATCAAAATTTTCATGTTTTCGATTGTTTTCGAGGGGTAACTATCATAAACTTTTTTTTAAATTTGATGCGCGATTGTTAGGAAACCATTAGGCCTACGGAGGTTTGGATTGCATTGTCAGGTGTGTAAATTCTTCCTCTTTAGCCAGAGCACAGTCAATTTGCCCTTGGTGAAAGTCTTCTAAACACCCCCAAATTGTGCTTGTGGGAGGTACCCTGCCTGAAACAATTGCAGTCTTAACGGGTTAACCCGCCCTGTCCCGACCGATTTTCCACCACTGAGTCCCCCCAGTCCCGCCCAATTTTGGAAAAAAAATTTTTGGCTCAGACCTCCCCTTTTGGTGAGAAACATCGAAAATTCATAGAGAAATCACTCACCTGAAGTTTTAAATATTCGATACAGGAGGGTTAGTGCCCCTCCCCGGAAAACAACTAACTAAAAAAACAAACAAGAAGCCTTGGACAAGGACTGACCAAACGATGACGACCCAGGACCGGACAAAGGACTTGGTAATGAGTACATCGAATGTAAGAGGAGCGAATGATGAGGTGAAAGAGAGAGAGATTGTCCAGGTGCTTGAGGGTGCGAAAGTGGATGTATGTGGAACTGAAACAAAATGGAGAGGAGAAAGTGTGAGAGAATGGGAGTATGGATCGGGTATATGTGCAGGAGTAGGTGAGAATGAGAGGGCAAAGGAAGGAGTATGTATAGTTGTGAGTAAAAGATGGAAGAGGAGCATAAGAGAGTATGGATCAGTTGGGTCAAGGATTGTGTGGGTAAAGTTGAAAGTTGGAATACAAATGTGGGCGATTGTGTGTGTGTATGCACCAACGCAAGATCGTGCTAGAAGAGTGAGAGAAGAGTTCTGGACAAATGTGGAAGTGTGCATGGAAAAGTTTGGAAAGAATGAGAGAGTGTTTTTGATTGGTGATATGAATGGTAAAGTTGGGAATGTGAAGGTGGATGGAATAGTTGGTGAGTGGGGTGTGCCTGCTGAGATAGATGAGAATGGGAGTGCGTTAGTGGACATTTGTGCTGGGAGGGGGTTGGTGAAAGCCAATACCCTCTTCAGGCATAAAATGATCCACAGGTATACATGGCGAGTGATGAGAAGGGTGGGTGGTGAACTGAATGAAAGGAAGGCAATGATTGATTATGTGTGTGTGGATGAAAGGATGTGAAGATGTGTAAAGGATGCAAGAGTGTGTAGAGGTTGGGGGAGTGGACTTTCTGACCACTACTTGGTGGTGGCCAGAATTAGAATGCAAGTAAGATGGAGAAATAGAAGAAGGGAAAGACGAGAGGAAGGAGTAGTTGCAAGGAGAGTGGAAAGGTTACAAGAGGATGAGAAAAAGGCAGAGTATAAGAGAGAAGTGGAGGAACGATTGGGCAAATATGAATTGGAGCAGATGGGAGACGTGGAAGGTGTGTGTAAGATATTTACAGAAGAAATATGTGCAGCATGTGATGTGGTGTGTGGAAGGAAGAGAAGACGGAGGGGGGTGCAAGGAACAGCGTGGTGGACTGAAAAGGTGAAACAGGCTGTGGCACAAAAGAAGAAAGCATACAATGAATGGATGAGAAATAGGGGCGTGGAAGAAGTTGAGAGGCGGAAGAGAGAGTTATATGTGGAAAGAAAGAGAGAGGTGAAAAGATTAGTAAGAGAGAGTAAGAAGAGAGTGGATGAGGAATTTGGAAGGAATTTGAGTGTAAAGTGGAGGGACTGTAAGAAAATGTTCTGGAGAGAAGTGAAAAGAGTAAGAGAGGGTGGAAGTGAAGTTAGCAGGGGAGTGAAAGATAAAAATAGTAGATTACTAGTGGAGAAGGGAGAAAAACTGAACAGATGGAGAGAACACTTTAAGGAATTGTTGAACGTAGAGGATGGAAGTAATGCGAGTATAAGTGGCTGGGGAATGGCTGGGAGAAGGAGGGAGGTGAGAAGACAGGAAGAAATCAGTAGGATAGAAGTTATGGAAGCAATGAAGAAAATTAAATCGGGGAAAGCCCCAGGAATTGATGGAGTGTGTGGTGAAATGCTGAAGCATGGGGGAGAGATAGTAGTCGAATGGATGTGGAAGATGTGCAGATTGGCCTGGGAGAAAGGTAGTCCCGGAGGATTGGAAGTCAGGTATATTTATTCCCTTGTACAAAGGAAAGGGGGAAAAAGAAGTGTGTGGTAATCATAGGGGCATTTGTCTTCTTAGTATAATAGGAAAAGTGTATGGTAGGATACTTATAGACAGAGTTAGAGAAAGAACAGAGAAATCAGTTGGAGAAGAACAGGGAGGCTTTAGGAAGGGAAGAGGTGTGTAGATCAGACTTTCATTTTTAGATCTTTAGTGGAAAAGTTTCTAGAGAAGGGAAAGAAGTTGTATGCGGCTTTCATGGATTTGGAGAAAGCATATGACAGGGTGGATAGACAAGGAGTGTGGAAAGTGTTAAGAAAATATGGAGTAGATGGGAAGTTGTTGAATGCTGTGAAGAGTATGTACGATGGTGCGAAGGCTGCAGTGCGTGTGGATGGTGAACTAAGTGAATTTTTCTCTTTGAAAGTTAGTTTGAAACAAGGATGTGTCATGTCTCTATGGTTGTTCAGTCTGTACATGGATGGGGTAATAAAAGAGGTACAAGGTAGGGTAGTGGATGTTGGAGTGGCCCTGGTGAGAAAGGATAGTGTTTGGAAACTCCCTGTACTGTTGTTTGCAGATGATACTGTGTTGTTGAGTGAAGACGAAGGGGAGCTGCAAGGCTTGTTGGATGAGTTTGAGAGAGTGTGTAAGAAACGGAATCTAAAGGTGAATGTAGGGAAGAGTAAAGTGATGGTCTTTGAGAGAGGTGACGTTAGTGAATGTACAGCGAGGTTGGATGGTGAGGAATTGGAAAATGTGAGTACGTTTAAGTACTTGGGTAGTGTGATGAGTAAGGATGGAGGTTTGGAGGGTGAAGTGCTTGAAAGGGTACAGCAGGGAAGAAAGGTTGCTGGTTCTTTGAAAGCAGTGATAAGAAACAGGGAAGTGAGCATGGAAGTGAAAAAGTTACTACATGACAGTATTGTGATACCAACTCTAACGTACGGAAGTGAAGCTTGGACATTGTTGGAAGGACACAAGTCAAGAGTGAGAGCAGGGGAAATGAGTTATTTAAGAGAGCCTGTGGAGTCACGTGGAGAGACAGGCTGACGAATGAGGATATAAAGGAGCGTTCTGGTGTGGATGTGGATGTGATAGGAAGCGTTATGAGGAACACACTGAGGTGGTTTGGCCATGTGGAGAGGATGGAGGGTGAAAGACTGACGAAGAGAGTGTATGTGAGTGAGGTGGAGGGGGGAAGAGGGAGGGGGAGGCCGAGGATGAGATGGAGGGATGGGATGGAGAGGTATATGAGAGAGGGGGGTGTGAGTTGGGAGCAGGGCAGTGAAATGGTGGGGGACATGGCGACTTGGAGGCGATTTGTTTGTGGCCACCCCAAACGGGATTAAGGCGTCTGGCAATAGATAGATAGAGAGATACAGGTAGCAGTCCCCCTTTACCTTACTGCGTTTTCTATCAGGTTGGCTCCTAAGAAAACGAGTTCTATGGGGGTATAACTATTCTACACCACTCATTAAATGTATTTATTTATTTATTTGGTACGAATTTACATGTAGGACGAGATATTGGTTTTCACACAGTAATATAGGCAATATAAGGATTGTTTCACTCACCAAACACATCAACATTCCTGACCTTTTTTGGTGACATTACCTGATCATCATTTCTGACTGTTTCTTCCTCTAATGCTACGTAAACTTTGTCCTCCACATTGTCATCGATTGGGGAATCACTCTGGCCCTGAATATCATACCGTTGCACGACATGCGTATACTGGCCAGGTCACTGGTAACAGGTGAATTGCTGAGACAATGGCGTGCGGGGGGGGGAAGGTCATGCGGGGTAAGGCATTGTCCCTGCCTGGCATCTTGTAGAAAAAGGTGTTCCGTGTATACGTACCAAAAATTATGCGCGAAAATTGAAAATTGTGCAAATTAGGGACCTTGCAATTGATGCACGTTTATGTACGTCAATAGAACTGACTGAAAACACGTGTGGACGTACATATACGTCAACAGGACTTGGCAGGTTAAGGTCGGTGACAAAGTTTTGGTGTTGCTGCCACTACAAGGTCAGCCGCTGGCCACTAAGTTTAGTGATCCTTACCCTGTAGTGCAGTGTATTGGAGACACTGGCTACCTGGTGGAGACCCCCGACAGAAGGAAGAAGCACCAACTGTGCCATGTGAACTTGTTGAAGCTGTACCATCGTGCACCAGATTCTCCAACTCCCGTACACCTTGTCTCTGCCACTGCTGCTGTTGCTGAGGAGGGTGCTGATAGTGGCTTGTTTGAAATGAACTGCAAGTTTCCAGATTGTAGCTGGGTGAAGAATGATCAGGCGGAGTCCACTCTCAACATCAAGTTAGTACATCTACCTCAGGACCAAGCATCTCAGTTGGTTGTCTTCTTGTCAACTTACAAGGAAGTATTAAGCAGTACCTCTGGGAAGACCATTTGGATTCAGCACGACATGGATGTGGGTGACGCCGTTCCTGTGAAGTTGCCCTCTTATTAAGTCAGTCCTCAGCATGTTGGAGTGCTGCATCAAGAGCTCAATTATATTTTGGACCATGGGCTTATATCCCCTGTGTTAGTCCCTGGAGTTCCCCTGTGACTCTGCAGCCTAAACCAGACGGCACCACAAGATTTTGCATAGACTACAGACAGGTGAACGCGCTAACCAAGACTGATACATACCCATTGCCCCGAATTGAGGACTGCATTGATTGCAATGGCTCGTCTAGTTGTATCACCAAGTTAGATCTCCAGAAAGGCTTCTGGCAAGCACCTTTGACTGAACGGGCTAAGGAAGTCCCATGTTTTGTGGTGGATGGACAAACATATCAATGTAATGTGATGCAGTATGGTATGAACACTGCTGGCAATGTTCCAGTGATTAATGAACATGGTTGTCAGTGGTATGAAACATTGTGTGGTACACTTGGATGATGTAGTAGTTTTTACCGATGATTGGGAAAGCCACTTAAGAGAACTAGGTGTTTTGCTGTCCAGGCTTTCTGAGTCCTTGTAGTAAATTTAACCCGTCGCATCCTGGAGACGTGAAATCACGTCCTCACATGATGTGCACTCATATCCCGGAGACGTAAATTAATGCGGCAACATTGCAAGGTCCCTAATTTGCACAATTTTCAGTTTTCATGAGTGATTTTTGGCAAGTATACACAGGACACCTTCCTCTACATGATGCCAGGCAGGGACAATGCCTTATCCAGCATGACCTCCTCCCCCCCCCTGCATGACCTTTTCTCAGCAATTCACCTGTTATCAGTGACCTGGCCAGTAAAGCCATGTCATGCCACAGTATGAAATTCAGGGCCAGAGTGATTCTCCAATCGATGAGAATGTGGAGGACAAACATTAGAGGAAGAAACAGTCAGAAATGATGATCAGGTAATGTGGCAAAAAAAGGTCAGGAATGGTGATGATTTAGTGAGAGAAACAATGCTTATAATGGCTATATTACCGTTTGAAAACCAATATACTCTCGTACTACGTATAAATTTGTACCAAATAAATAAATACCGTTTATGAGTGGTGTAGAATAGTTATCCTCCCACTGAACTCGTTTTCTTTGCAGCCAACCTGATAGAAAACCCTGTAAGGTAAGGAGGTACTCCTACCTGGATCGAGTATTTTAAACCTCAGGTGAGCAATTTTTCTATGAATTTTCGATGTTTCTCACCAAAAGCGGATGTTTGAGCCAAAAAAAAAAGGTCCAAAAATGTCGGGACTGGGGCATACCACTGCCCAGAAAATGTTGGGATGGGGCGGGTTAAAGAAGTGCAAGTTTGTGCACAAGTTCAATACCTTGGTTATGTGGTTGGTCATGGTTGTGTATGCCCCCCCCCCCGACTCTAAGGTGGAGGCAATAAAGAGTTTTAAGGCACCACAAAACAGGTGCGAGCTTCGGAGATTCCATGGCAGTATTGGTTACTACCATCATTTTTTGCAGAACTTTGCAACAAGACTGGCTGCTCTCACTGAACTGCTTGAAAGATAGGAAATATGTCTGGACTGACAAGTGTCAGAATAGTTCTGATGCAGCCAAGGAGGTCTTATGTAATTATCCAGTTATGGCTGCACCAAACTTTAATAAGACATTTTAACTTGCTGTAGATGCTAGTAATGTGGGTGCAGGAGCTGTGTTAATGCAGGATGATGATCATGGCATACAGCCAAGGCCGCCTTGACTTGAACAGGCCAGGGTCTCCCGCCAATATCTAACTGTGACATCACAATCGGTGGCCATTGTATTATTCCGCCAGCCTGCCCGCCATGTTATAAACAGTAAGGCACGCCTACAATTCACCCACTTATTTCAAATTTTTCCTCTCTCCCATCTGGATTTCGTTTAAGGTAAGCCATACACATACTAATAAATATGTATAGCCATACTAGAATGCATGGAAAGCATCATTGCCATTACTGAAAGCATTTCAAATGAGAAGTTAGAGGTATCAGACTGTCAACAGAGGATATCTTAACCCTCTCGCGCACAATAAGTTTCAGTAAGTTTTCCGGCACACGACTTTTTCTGCAAGGCCACCCGGCCCAGCTGCCCCGCGCAGCAAATAACACGTTTTCTCTCCCTATTTTCGCCACCCAAACATCAATACACTGCCATGAAACCTATGTCATCTTATTCGTCAATGTTTGTTCTAGCTGATAAATACCACAAAAAAACCGGAAAACACGAATAAAACATTAGGCGGCCGTGAATAAACATTTTGCTATGTCACGTTCACTTCCCAACATTACCATTCGAATGTTTTCCATCATACAGGAAAATGGTATTAGAAGTTTTGATAGAGAATTTCATCCGCTCTCTAAAGAGACAAATCCGGTTGTGTTAAGATTTGTAGTTTTCGAGAAAATAGCCAAAAATTGAAAGCCATTTTTGAAAAATATTCAAGGAGCTCAAATTCTGAACTTTTCTCACACATGTTATGTTTTTATTGCATAATATTATGCAGAATTTCATCAGCTTTCAAATGACTTAAAAATGGTTTCGATACGCCTCATAGTTTTCGAGTAAATCGCCAAAAACGACTGGGAACTCACGTCTTTCCACTTTCGTGATGTGTGCTAGGCATACGCAATATTCCCGCATACGTAGCAACGAATTCTTATCAAAGATATTACATTGTTATTTCTTGTACATATGTAGAATTTACTGCTCTTTATCATGGTTCTTACAGGAAATCGATGCGTCCAATAGTTTTTGAGTAATTGGCCAACAAAGTGAGATTACTCCTCCGAGTGCTTCTAACTTTACCGCTAGCGAGGAACAAAACAAATTCTGTTCCCCCAACTTTTCCAACAGAAAATGCTACCAAAGGCTTTTATTCTACAAACGAACATACACAGAATTTACTGCTCTTTATCATGGTTCTTACAGGAAATCCATATGCTCAATAGTTTTCGAGTAATAGGACGATAAAGGTAAATTACTCTTCCGGTCGGTACATACTTTTACCGCAAGTGAAAAAAAAAAAAACAGTGTTTTCTCCCCTTTTGGCTAAAGACTATGCTCCCAAAGTTTTTTTTTTTTTTTTTTTTTATGTACAGACTAAAATCTTCTAAGTTTTTTTTTTTTTTTATGGTTGTAACCTACTACACATGAACACTACTTTTTCCAAGTTACTGCTAATGAAGCTTTTCTTTCTATCATATGTGTAATATGTAGGAGAAGACGGTTATTTGCCTGAAAATTATAGGGGTAATGATAATAGGTCAATATACATATCAACAAATTTTGGAGACCTCACTTCCTCCAAGGGTGTTGAAGGAGTTGTAGGACCTTGTGGGATTGGAAAATGAGGAGGTATGTAGTGTGTGTGAGTGTGAGTGTGTGTGTGTGTGTGTGTGTGTGTGTGTGTGAGTGTTTGTGGTAGTGTGTGTGTGTCTGTTCTAGTGTGTGTGTAAGTGTTGTAGTGTGTGTGTGTGTGTAAGTGTTGTAGTGTGTGTGTGTGTGTGTGTGTGTGTGTGTGTGTGTCTGTGTTAGTGTATGAGTGTGTGTGTGTGTCTGTATTAGTGTGTGTGTAAGTGTGGTAGTGTGTGTGTGAGTGTCTGTGTTTGTGTGTGTGTGTGTGTGTGTGTGTGTGTGTGTGTGTGTGTGTGTGTTTACACTGCACTAGGGAATACTTTGCTCGGCATGGAACCGTTTGAAGCAATCACCCACGCACAGTGCCACATCACAAACAGGACACATGTGACTTGTGTCCCTCCTCAACTTCGCCAGGGAACACTTGGTACACTGCAGCCTCCTCCAGTTGGGGATCCTCTCCCGTTCCTTGGCATCATTACCTTTCAAAGCACACCTGCCGCTAAAGTAACGCTCACCTACAATACACACCTAAACGAACACTCGCGGCACAGTTCACGTATATTTTACATAAAGTATAATTTATCACTAAATGTCAGACCAAGGTACAGTACCTGTTCAGCGACGTCCTTCGGTCCTTGGTATCATTACCTCTGAAAGCACACCTGCCGTTAAAGTATTGCTCACGTACTCTACGCATCTAAATGAACACTCGCGGCACAGTTCACATACATTTTACATAAAGTATAATTTATCGCTAAATGTCAGACCAAGGTACAGTACCTGTTCAATGACGTCCCTCGTTCCTTGGCATCGTCACCTTTCACAGCACACCTACCACTAAAGTATCGCTCACCTACACTACGCACCATAATTTATGCCGTCACGAGGATACGTGGCACATTTCACACTTCACACAGTACCATACACAAATACACGACTACCACAGTGATTCCACCCTAACCTCTGGATTGATTCCCTTCCTTACTACGGTTCAACGTGACTGTAATGCAGCATCCTTTACCAGGAGAGTACAATGCAACTCTATTGTATTGGCACACACCATACTCCTTCACGAACACCTGCGGCATGTTTGATGTATATTTCACACAATTCCATACGCATTTTCACTATCAGAATCACAATAATTCCATCCCTAAACACCTCGAATTCTCCCTTCCCGACTGTAATAACTGTATGTGATGCCTGCCCCATTCCACACAATGGTTCATGGCGTCCATAACGCTAACTAGTTCCATAATTTCACCAAGCCAGCCACAGTATCTTTCACACAAAATACAATTAGGCGTTGGCTTCATTATATATGTATTTGTAATCACGCCGTAGGGCCTTTGGGAGGGCGAGAGGCGAAACCCCGCAACAGTGAACATGCATATCTCCTCTAAGCCTAACGATTGATAACGGACACAACTCCTTTTCGTGACATATATCTATGTTCCATCGACAATATCACATACAAATATTCTCACAAATATTGGATTATCACACTGAGTCCATAGGGGCTTTGGCTCAGGCAGGAGGGGGAGAATTAGTAGGAGTTTAAAGGGACAGTGCACGTGACACAACCTCACCGCCTGGCTACTTGGAAGAGACTGAGATCTATCGCTATGTGCTGGGCCCCGTGAGGCAGCTCAATGTTGCCAATGCCTTACCATTGGAAAGCACTGCACTCGCTACGACGAGTCAAAATTTGACGCAAATCTGCCAGAAACTTAGTTTTTGGCGATTTTTTTTTTTGTGCTTTGAAACGCAATTCATGTGACTGAAAGTCTTTAGAACAATCCACATGAAACGCGAATCGCGTGAGTGACCCTGAGAGGGTTAAGTTACAGTAAAGTAGTTTTTGTAAATACGTTAGGCAACGAAATTACAACACAGTCTAAGTTTCTCAGTGTTCTTTATTAACTTTGCCTAATATATTTTGGTAGATCACAGTCATATTGAGATGTTACTTTGGTTGCTGATGCCTTACTTCACTCCATGCAAAATAACCTAGGCTACACAAATGTAGCTTTATTTATTCTTTTAATTCTATGTATTCATTGAAATATCTAGGTAACAAGGATATCAACCAACAGGCAGAGTCCTAGCCTAGGATGAGAAGAAGCATAAGCCCAACCTAGGCATAGCAAAAACATTTATGAGTCTTCTCTAGGCCAGGAAAAAACATATAGGCCTAGCCCATGCCAAGAAAAATGTGCATAGGCCAAGCCCAGGCCAAGAAAAATGTGTATAGGCCTAGCCTAGGCCAAGAAGAAATCTGTATGGGTCAGCCCTAGGGCAAATGTAATGCCTTTACCTAAATCTTATGCCTAAATGATGGCAAGAATTGTTAGTTAAATATGAATATTAGCCAGACCAGGGACTATTTTATTGATAGTTATGTGTCCTATAGTTTGAAGGGGGGGACTTTGACATTTGCACTGGTTAGAGCATAAATAGAAATGAGAATGTGGTAATCATAGGGGCATTTGTCTTCTTAGTATAACAGGAAAAGTGTATGGAAGGATACTTATTGACAGAGTTAGAGAAAGAACAGAGAAATTAGTTGGAGAAGAACAGGGAGGCTTTAGGAAGGGAAGAGGTTGTGTAGATCAGATATTCATTCTCAGATCTTTAGTGCAAAAGTTTCTAGAGAAGGGAAAGAAGATGTATGCGGCTTTCATGGATTTGGAGAAAGCATATGACAGGGCGGATAGACAAGGATTGTGGAAAGTGTTGAGAATATTTGGAGTAAATGGGAAGTTGTTGCATGCTGTGAAGTGTATGTACGATGGTGCAAAGGCTCCAGTGCGTGTGGATGGTGAACTAAGTGAATTTTTCTCTTTGAAAGTTGGGTTGAAACAGGGATGTGTCATGTCTCCATGGTTGTTCAATCTGTACATGGATGGGGTAATAAAAGAGGTACAAGGTAGGGTAGTGGATGTTGGAGTGGCCCTGGTGAGAGAGGATAATGTTTGGAAACTCCCTGTACGGTTGTTTGCAGATGATACTGTGTTGTTGACTGAAGACGAAGGGGAGCTGCAAGGCTTGGTGGATGAGTTTGAAAGAGTGTGTAAGAAACGGAATATAAAGGTGAATGTAGGGAAGAGTAAAGTGATGGTCTTTGAGAGAGGTGAAGTCATTGAATGTACAGTGAGGTTGGATGGTGAGGATTTGGAAAATGTGAGTACGTTTAAGTACTTGGGTAGTGTGATGAGTAAGGATGGAGGTTTGGAGGGTGACGTGCTTGAAAGGGTACAGCAGGGAAGAAAGGTTGCTGGTTCCTTGAAAGCAGTGATAAGAAACAGGGAAGTGAGCATGGAAGTGAAAAAGTTACTACAAGACAGTATTGTGACACCAACTCTAAAGTACGGAAGTGAAGCTTGGACGTTGTTGGAAGGACACAAGTCAAGAGTGAGAGCAGTGGAAATGAGTTATTTAAGAGGAGCCTGTGGAGTCACATGGAGAGACAGGCTGACGAATGAGGATATAAAGGAGCGTTGTGGTGTTGATGTGGATGTGATAGGAAGCGTTATGAGGAACACACTGAGGTGGTTTGGCCACGTGGAAAGGATGGAGGGTGAAAGACTGACGAAGAGAGTGTATGTGAGGGAGGTGGAGGGGGAAAGAGGGAGGGGGAGGCCGAGGATGAGATGGAGGGATGGGGTGGAGAGGTATATGAGAGAGGGGGGTGTGAGTTGGGAGCAGTGGAGTGAAATGGCGGGGGACAGGGCGACTTGGAGGCGATTTGTTTGTGGCCACCTCAAACGGGATTGAGGCGTCTGGTAATAGATAGATAGATAGATAGAATATGATACAAGGAACCTATTATTTAAATGACAAATATCAGTTCGGTAAAATTGCTGTTGGGCAAGTCTTTAACTTATACTCATTACATTGTATAAAACTAATTTAGTCCCCATTACAGTTAGGTACAATTGTTGCACTGTTTTATGGTAGAAACTATTAGATGGATGATAAACTAATCTGACCTTACCTAACAAGGAGAGGAGAAAAAAAAATTACCGATAATTGGAATATAGTTATATTGCAATATGCTTATGTAATGATATAGCTATATTTACTTATACCTAGCCTAAGAAAACAAGGCACATTATGTGATGAGATGCAATGCAATGGTAGTCAGAAGCTTAACCTATACAACATTGGTTGATTATAAATATACATGTAATGTCTATATTCTCGTCTTCCTTTGGTGTACTGTTTCTGCTTTCTTCAGCAAATCAGTTATTTACCTGTGTGTAGGTTATTTATACCTTATTTTTCAAATTCATGCAGTTTCTTTACATTTGAATATTTTTCCTGTTGAATAAAATTTCTCTAAATTCTTGTCTGCTTTCTTTGTATTGTTGCTGTAGACCAATTCTTTTAACTGTGTTATTTTGAGCATAATTTTTACGGTCAGTATAAAATTGTTCGATGTTCTCTGGACTCCTCTTCCTTATCTTCATTGTTCTCCTTAATATGCTGCTATATTCTTTGTTTTGTTTTTGCCATGAGTATTTTATACCCCTGGGGGTAGGGGGGTTTTCAAGAATACTCCCCCAGTATCCCTGCTTGTCGTAAAAGGCGACTAAAAGGGTTGGCGGAGGGTTAGTGCCCCTCCCCGGAAAACAACTAACTAAAAAAACAAACAATAAGCCTCGGACAAGGACTGACCAAACGATGACGACCAAGGACCGGACAAAGGACATTGTAATTGGAACCTGGAATGTAAGGAGAGCGAATGATGAGGTGAAAGAGAGAGAGATTGTCCAGGTGCTTGAGGATGCGAAAGTGGATGTATGTGGAATAACTGAAACAAAATGGAGAGGAGAAAGTGTGAGAGAATGGGAGTATGGATGGGGTATATGTGCAGGAGTAGGTGAGAATGAGAGGGCAAAGGAAGGAGTATGTATAGTTGTGAGTAAAAGATGGAAGAGGAGCATAAGACAGTATGGATCAGTTGGGTCAAGGATTGTGTGGGTAAAGTTGAAAGTTGGAATACAGATGTGGGCGATTGTGTGTGTGTATGCGCCAACGCAAGATCGTGCTAGAAGAGTGAGAGAAGAGTTCTGGACAAATGTAGAAGTGTGCATGGAAAAGTTTGGAAGGAATGAGAGAGTGTTTTTGATTGGTGATATGAATGGTAAAGTTGGGAATGTGAAGGTGGATGGAATAGTTGGTGAGTGGGGTGTGCCTGCTGAGATAGATGAGAATGGGAGTGCGTTAGTGGACATTTGTGCTGGGAAGGGGTTGGTGATAGCCAATACCCTCTTCAGGCATAAAATGATTCACAGGTATACATGGCGAGTGATGAGAAGGGTGGGTGGTGAACTGAATGAAAGGAAGGCAATGATTGATTATGTGTGTGTAGATGAAAGGATGCGAAGATGTGTAATGGATGCAAGAGTGTATAGAGGTTGGGGGAGTGGACTTTCTGACCACTACTTGGTGATGGCCAGAATTAAAGTACAAGAAGGTTGGAGGAATAGAAGAAGGGAAAGACGAGAGGAAGGAGTAGTTGCAAGGAGAGTGGAAAGGTTACAGGAGGATGAGAAAAAGGCAGAGTATAAGAGAGAAGTGGAGGAACGATTGGGCAAATATGAATTGGAGCAGATGGGAGACGTGGAAGGTGTGTGTAGAATATTTACAGAAGAAATATGTGCAGCATGTGATGTGGTGTGTGGAAGGAAGAGAAGACGGAGGGGGGTGCAAGGAACAGCGTGGTGGACTGAAGAGGTGAAACAGGCTGTGGCACAAAAGAAGAAAGCATACAATGAATGGATGAGAAATAGGGGCGTGGAAGAGGTTGAGAGGCGGAAGAGAGAGTTATATGTAGAAAGGAAGAGAGGTGAAAAGATTAGTAAGAGAGAGTAAGAAGAGAGTGGATGAGGAATTTGGAAGGAATTTGAGTGTAAAGTGGAGGGACTGTAAGAAAATGTTCTGGAGAGAGGTGAAAAGAGTAAGACAGGGTGGAAGTGTAGTTAGCAGGGGAGTGAAAGATAAAAATGGTAGATTACTAGTGGAGAAGGGAGAAAAAGTGAGCAGATGGAGAGAACACTTTAAGGAATTGTTGAACGTAGAGGATGGAAGTAATGCGAGTATAAGTGGCTGGGGAATGGCTGGGAGAAAGAGGGAGGTGAGAAGACAGGAAGAAATCAGTAGGATAGAAGTTGTGGAAGTAATCAAGAAAGTTAAATCGGGGAAAGCCCCAGGAATTGATGGAGTGTGTGGTGAAATGCTGAAGCATGGGGGAGAGATAGTAGTCGAATGGATGTGGAAGATGTGCAGATTGGCCTGGGAGGAAGGTAGAGTCCCGGAGGATTGGAGGTCAGGTATAATTATTCCCTTGTACAAAGGAAAAGGGGAAAAAGAAGTGTGTGGTAACCATAGGGGCATTTGTCTTCTTAGTATAATAGGAAAAGTGTATGGTAGGATACTTATTGACAGAGTTAGAGAAAGAACAGAGAAATTAGTTGGAGAAGAACAGGGAGGCTTTAGGAAGGGAAGAGGTTGTGTAGATCAGATATTCATTCTCAGATCTTTAGTGGAAAAGTTTCTAGAGAAGGGAAAGAAGTTGTATGCGGCATTCATGGATTTGGAGAAAGCATATGACAGGGTGGATAGACAAGGATTGTGGAAAGTGTTAAGAATATATGGAGTAGATGGAAAGTTGTTGAATGCTGTGAAGAGTATGTACGATAGTGCGAAGGCTGCAGTGCGTGTGGTGAACTAAGTGAATTTTTCTCTTTGAAGGTTGGGTTGAAACAGGGATGTGTCATGTCTCCATGGTTGTTCAATCTGTACATGGATGGGGTAATAAAAGAGGTACAAGGTAGGGTAGTGGATGTTGGAGTGGCCATGGTGAGAGAGGATAGCGTTTGGAAACTCTCTGTACTGTTGTTTGCAGATGATACTGTGTTGTTGAGTGAAGATGAAGAAGAGCTGCAAGGCTTGGTGGATGAGTTTGGGAGAGTGTGTAAGAAACGGAATCTAATGGTGAATGTAGGGAAGAGTAAAGTGATGGTCTTTGAGAGAGGTGAAGTCAGTGAATGTACAGCGAGGTTGGATGGTGAGGAATTGGAAAAAGTGAGTACGTTTAAGTACTTGGGTAGTGTGATGAGTAAGGATGGAGGTTTGGAGGGTGACGTGCTTGAAATGGTACAGCAGGGAAGAAAGGTTGCTTGTTCCTTGAAAGCAGTGATAAGAAACAGGGAAGTGAGCATGGAAGTGAAAAAGTTACTACATGACAGTAATGTGATACCAACTCTAAAGTACGGAAGTGAAGCTTGGACGTTGTTGGAAGGACACAAGTCAAGAGTGAGAGCAGTGGAAATGAGTTATTTAAGAGGAGCCTGTGGAGTCACGTGGAGAGACAGGCTGACGAATGAGGATATAAAGGAGCGTTGTGGTGTTGATGTGGATGTGATAGGAAGCGTTATGAGGAACACACTGAGGTGGTTTGGCCACGTGGAAAGGATGGAGGGTGAAAGACTGACGAAGAGAGTGTATGTGAGGGAGGTGGAGGGGGAAAGAGGGAGGGGGAGGCCGAGGATGAGATGGAGGGATGGGGTGGAGAGGTATATGAGAGAGGGGCGTGAGTTGGGAGCAGTGGAGTGAAATGGCGGGGGACAGGGCGACTTGGAGGCGATTTGTTTGTGGCCACCCCAAACGGGATTGAGGCGTCTGGCAATAGATAGATAGATAGATAGAATATGATACAAGGAACCTATTATTTAAATGACAAATATCAGTTCGGTAAAATTGCTGTTGGGCAAGTCTTTAACTTATACTCATTACATTGTATAAAACTAATTTAGTCCCCATTACAGTTAGGTACAATTGTTGCACTGTTTTATGGTAGAAACTATTAGATGGATGATAAACTAATCTGACCTTACCTAACAAGGAGAGGAGAAAAAAAAATTACCGATAATTGGAATATAGTTATATTGCAATATGCTTATGTAATGATATAGCTATATTTACTTATACCTAGCCTAAGAAAACAAGGCACATTATGTGATGAGATGCAATGCAATGGTAGTCAGAAGCTTAACCTATACAACATTGGTTGATTATAAATATACATGTAATGTCTATATTCTCGTCTTCCTTTGGTGTACTGTTTCTGCTTTCTTCAGCAAATCAGTTATTTACCTGTGTGTAGGTTATTTATACCTTATTTTTCAAATTCATGCAGTTTCTTTACATTTGAATATTTTTCCTGTTGAATAAAATTTCTCTAAATTCTTGTCTGCTTTCTTTGTATTGTTGCTGTAGACCAATTCTTTTAACTGTGTTATTTTGAGCATAATTTTTACGGTCAGTATAAAATTGTTCGATGTTCTCTGGACTCCTCTTCCTTATCTTCATTGTTCTCCTTAATATGCTGCTATATTCTTTGTTTTGTTTTTGCCATGAGTATTTTATACCCCTGGGGGTAGGGGGTTTTCAAGAATACTCCCCCAGTATCCCTGCTTGTCGTAAAAGGCGACTAAAAGGGTTGGCGGAGGGTTAGTGCCCCTCCCCGGAAAACAACTAACTAAAAAAACAAACAATAAGCCTCGGACAAGGACTGACCAAACGATGACGACCAAGGACCGGACAAAGGACATTGTAATTGGAACCTGGAATGTAAGGAGAGCGAATGATGAGGTGAAAGAGAGAGAGATTGTCCAGGTGCTTGAGGATGCGAAAGTGGATGTATGTGGAATAACTGAAACAAAATGGAGAGGAGAAAGTGTGAGAGAATGGGAGTATGGATGGGGTATATGTGCAGGAGTAGGTGAGAATGAGAGGGCAAAGGAAGGAGTATGTATAGTTGTGAGTAAAAGATGGAAGAGGAGCATAAGACAGTATGGATCAGTTGGGTCAAGGATTGTGTGGGTAAAGTTGAAAGTTGGAATACAGATGTGGGCGATTGTGTGTGTGTATGCGCCAACGCAAGATCGTGCTAGAAGAGTGAGAGAAGAGTTCTGGACAAATGTAGAAGTGTGCATGGAAAAGTTTGGAAGGAATGAGAGAGTGTTTTTGATTGGTGATATGAATGGTAAAGTTGGGAATGTGAAGGTGGATGGAATAGTTGGTGAGTGGGGTGTGCCTGCTGAGATAGATGAGAATGGGAGTGCGTTAGTGGACATTTGTGCTGGGAAGGGGTTGGTGATAGCCAATACCCTCTTCAGGCATAAAATGATTCACAGGTATACATGGCGAGTGATGAGAAGGGTGGGTGGTGAACTGAATGAAAGGAAGGCAATGATTGATTATGTGTGTGTGGATGAAAGGATGCGAAGATGTGTAATGGATGCAAGAGTGTATAGAGGTTGGGGGAGTGGACTTTCTGACCACTACTTGGTGATGGCCAGAATTAAAGTACAAGAAGGTTGGAGGAATAGAAGAAGGGAAAGACGAGAGGAAGGAGTAGTTGCAAGGAGAGTGGAAAGGTTACAGGAGGATGAGAAAAAGGCAGAGTATAAGAGAGAAGTGGAGGAACGATTGGGCAAATATGAATTGGAGCAGATGGGAGACGTGGAAGGTGTGTGTAGAATATTTACAGAAGAAATATGTGCAGCATGTGATGTGGTGTGTGGAAGGAAGAGAAGACGGAGGGGGGGTGCAAGGAACAGCGTGGTGGACTGAAGAGGTGAAACAGGCTGTGGCACAAAAGAAGAAAGCATACAATGAATGGATGAGAAATAGGGGCGTGGAAGAGGTTGAGAGGCGGAAGAGAGAGTTATATGTAGAAAGGAAGAGAGAGGTGAAAAGATTAGTAAGAGAGAGTAAGAAGAGAGTGGATGAGGAATTTGGAAGGAATTTGAGTGTAAAGTGGAGGGACTGTAAGAAAATGTTCTGGAGAGAGGTGAAAAGAGTAAGACAGGGTGGAAGTGTAGTTAGCAGGGGAGTGAAAGATAAAAATGGTAGATTACTAGTGGAGAAGGGAGAAAAAGTGAGCAGATGGAGAGAACACTTTAAGGAATTGTTGAACGTAGAGGATGGAAGTAATGCGAGTATAAGTGGCTGGGGAATGGCTGGGAGAAGGAGGGAGGTGAGAAGACAGGAAGAAATCAGTAGGATAGAAGTTGTGGAAGTAATCAAGAAAGTTAAATCGGGGAAAGCCCCAGGAATTGATGGAGTGTGTGGTGAAATGCTGAAGCATGGGGGAGAGATAGTAGTCGAATGGATGTGGAAGATGTGCAGATTGGCCTGGGAGGAAGGTAGAGTCCCGGAGGATTGGAGGTCAGGTATAATTATTCCCTTGTACAAAGGAAAAGGGGAAAAGAAGTGTGTGGTAACCATAGGGGCATTTGTCTTCTTAGTATAATAGGAAAAGTGTATGGTAGGATACTTATTGACAGAGTTAGAGAAAGAACAGAGAAATTAGTTGGAGAAGAACAGGGAGGCTTTAGGAAGGGAAGAGGTTGTGTAGATCAGATATTCATTCTCAGATCTTTAGTGGAAAAGTTTCTAGAGAAGGGAAAGAAGTTGTATGCGGCATTCATGGATTTGGAGAAAGCATATGACAGGGTGGATAGACAAGGATTGTGGAAAGTGTTAAGAATATATGGAGTAGATGGAAAGTTGTTGAATGCTGTGAAGAGTATGTACGATGGTGCGAAGGCTGCAGTGCGTGTGGTGAACTAAGTGAATTTTTCTCTTTGAAGGTTGGGTTGAAACAGGGATGTGTCATGTCTCCATGGTTGTTCAATCTGTACATGGATGGGGTAATAAAAGAGGTACAAGGTAGGGTAGTGGATGTTGGAGTGGCCATGGTGAGAGAGGATAGCGTTTGGAAACTCTCTGTACTGTTGTTTGCAGATGATACTGTGTTGTTGAGTGAAGATGAAGGAGAGCTGCAAGGCTTGGTGGATGAGTTTGGGAGAGTGTGTAAGAAACGGAATCTAATGGTGAATGTAGGGAAGAGTAAAGTGATGGTCTTTGAGAGAGGTGAAGTCAGTGAATGTACAGCGAGGTTGGATGGTGAGGAATTGGAAAAAGTGAGTACGTTTAAGTACTTGGGTAGTGTGATGAGTAAGGATGGAGGTTTGGAGGGTGACGTGCTTGAAATGGTACAGCAGGGAAGAAAGGTTGCTTGTTCCTTGAAAGCAGTGATAAGAAACAGGGAAGTGAGCATGGAAGTGAAAAAGTTACTACATGACAGTAATGTGATACCAACTCTAAAGTACGGAAGTGAAGCTTGGACGTTGTTGGAAGGACACAAGTCAAGAGTGAGAGCAGTGGAAATGAGTTATTTAAGAGGAGCCTGTGGAGTCACGTGGAGAGACAGGCTGACGAATGAGGATATAAAGGAGCGTTGTGGTGTTGATGTGGATGTGATAGGAAGCGTTATGAGGAACACACTGAGGTGGTTTGGCCACGTGGAAAGGATGGAGGGTGAAAGACTGACGAAGAGAGTGTATGTGAGGGAGGTGGAGGGGGAAAGAGGGAGGGGGAGGCCGAGGATGAGATGGAGGGATGGGGTGGAGAGGTATATGAGAGAGGGGGGTGTGAGTTGGGAGCAGTGGAGTGAAATGGCGGGGGACAGGGCGACTTGGAGGCGATTTGTTTGTGGCCACCCCAAACGGGATTGAGGCGTCTGGCAATAGATAGATAGATAGATAGAATATGATACAAGGAACCTATTATTTAAATGACAAATATCAGTTCGGTAAAATTGCTGTTGGGCAAGTCTTTAACTTATACTCATTACATTGTATAAAACTAATTTAGTCCCCATTACAGTTAGGTACAATTGTTGCACTGTTTTATGGTAGAAACTATTAGATGGATGATAAACTAATCTGACCTTACCTAACAAGGAGAGGAGAAAAAAAAATTACCGATAATTGGAATATAGTTATATTGCAATATGCTTATGTAATGATATAGCTATATTTACTTATACCTAGCCTAAGAAAACAAGGCACATTATGTGATGAGATGCAATGCAATGGTAGTCAGAAGCTTAACCTATACAACATTGGTTGATTATAAATATACATGTAATGTCTATATTCTCGTCTTCCTTTGGTGTACTGTTTCTGCTTTCTTCAGCAAATCAGTTATTTACCTGTGTGTAGGTTATTTATACCTTATTTTTCAAATTCATGCAGTTTCTTTACATTTGAATATTTTTCCTGTTGAATAAAATTTCTCTAAATTCTTGTCTGCTTTCTTTGTATTGTTGCTGTAGACCAATTCTTTTAACTGTGTTATTTTGAGCATAATTTTTACGGTCAGTATAAAATTGTTCGATGTTCTCTGGACTCCTCTTCCTTATCTTCATTGTTCTCCTTAATATGCTGCTATATTCTTTGTTTTGTTTTTGCCATGAGTATTTTATACCCCTGGGGGTAGGGGGGTTTTCAAGAATACTCCCCCAGTATCCCTGCTTGTCGTAAAAGGCGACTAAAAGGGTTGGCGGAGGGTTAGTGCCCCTCCCCGGAAAACAACTAACTAAAAAAACAAACAATAAGCCTCGGACAAGGACTGACCAAACGATGACGACCAAGGACCGGACAAAGGACATTGTAATTGGAACCTGGAATGTAAGGAGAGCGAATGATGAGGTGAAAGAGAGAGAGATTGTCCAGGTGCTTGAGGATGCGAAAGTGGATGTATGTGGAATAACTGAAACAAAATGGAGAGGAGAAAGTGTGAGAGAATGGGAGTATGGATGGGGTATATGTGCAGGAGTAGGTGAGAATGAGAGGGCAAAGGAAGGAGTATGTATAGTTGTGAGTAAAAGATGGAAGAGGAGCATAAGACAGTATGGATCAGTTGGGTCAAGGATTGTGTGGGTAAAGTTGAAAGTTGGAATACAGATGTGGGCGATTGTGTGTGTGTATGCGCCAACGCAAGATCGTGCTAGAAGAGTGAGAGAAGAGTTCTGGACAAATGTAGAAGTGTGCATGGAAAAGTTTGGAAGGAATGAGAGAGTGTTTTTGATTGGTGATATGAATGGTAAAGTTGGGAATGTGAAGGTGGATGGAATAGTTGGTGAGTGGGGTGTGCCTGCTGAGATAGATGAGAATGGGAGTGCGTTAGTGGACATTTGTGCTGGGAAGGGGGTTGGTGATAGCCAATACCCTCTTCAGGCATAAAATGATTCACAGGTATACATGGCGAGTGATGAGAAGGGTGGGTGGTGAACTGAATGAAAGGAAGGCAATGATTGATTATGTGTGTGTGGATGAAAGGATGCGAAGATGTGTAATGGATGCAAGAGTGTATAGAGGTTGGGGGAGTGGACTTTCTGACCACTACTTGGTGATGGCCAGAATTAAAGTACAAGAAGGTTGGAGGAATAGAAGAAGGGAAAGACGAGAGGAAGGAGTAGTTGCAAGGAGAGTGGAAAGGTTACAGGAGGATGAGAAAAAGGCAGAGTATAAGAGAGAAGTGGAGGAACGATTGGGCAAATATGAATTGGAGCAGATGGGAGACGTGGAAGGTGTGTGTAGAATATTTACAGAAGAAATATGTGCAGCATGTGATGTGGTGTGTGGAAGGAAGAGAAGACGGAGGGGTGCAAGGAACAGCGTGGTGGACTGAAGAGGTGAAACAGGCTGTGGCACAAAAGAAGAAAGCATACAATGAATGGATGAGAAATAGGGGCGTGGAAGAGGTTGAGAGGCGGAAGAGAGAGTTATATGTAGAAAGGAAGAGAGAGGTGAAAAGATTAGTAAGAGAGAGTAAGAAGAGAGTGGATGAGGAATTTGGAAGGAATTTGAGTGTAAAGTGGAGGGACTGTAAGAAAATGTTCTGGAGAGAGGTGAAAAGAGTAAGACAGGGTGGAAGTGTAGTTAGCAGGGGAGTGAAAGATAAAAATGGTAGATTACTAGTGGAGAAGGGAGAAAAAGTGAGCAGATGGAGAGAACACTTTAAGGAATTGTTGAACGTAGAGGATGGAAGTAATGCGAGTATAAGTGGCTGGGGAATGGCTGGGAGAAGGAGGGAGGTGAGAAGACAGGAAGAAATCAGTAGGATAGAAGTTGTGGAAGTAATCAAGAAAGTTAAATCGGGGAAAGCCCCAGGAATTGATGGAGTGTGTGGTGAAATGCTGAAGCATGGGGGAGAGATAGTAGTCGAATGGATGTGGAAGATGTGCAGATTGGCCTGGGAGGAAGGTAGAGTCCCGGAGGATTGGAGGTCAGGTATAATTATTCCCTTGTACAAAGGAAAAGGGGGAAAAAGAAGTGTGTGGTAACCATAGGGGCATTTGTCTTCTTAGTATAATAGGAAAAGTGTATGGTAGGATACTTATTGACAGAGTTAGAGAAAGAACAGAGAAATTAGTTGGAGAAGAACAGGGAGGCTTTAGGAAGGGAAGAGGTTGTGTAGATCAGATATTCATTCTCAGATCTTTAGTGGAAAAGTTTCTAGAGAAGGGAAAGAAGTTGTATGCGGCATTCATGGATTTGGAGAAAGCATATGACAGGGTGGATAGACAAGGATTGTGGAAAGTGTTAAGAATATATGGAGTAGATGGAAAGTTGTTGAATTCTGTGAAGAGTATGTACGATGGTGCGAAGGCTGTAGTGCGTGTGGTGAACTAAGTGAATTTTTCTCTTTGAAGGTTGGGTTGAAACAGGGATGTGTCATGTCTCCATGGTTGTTCAATCTGTACATGGATGGGGTAATAAAAGAGGTACAAGGTAGGGTAGTGGATGTTGGAGTGGCCATGGTGAGAGAGGATAGCGTTTGGAAACTCTCTGTACTGTTGTTTGCAGATGATACTGTGTTGTTGAGTGAAGATGAAGGAGAGCTGCAAGGCTTGGTGGATGAGTTTTGGAGAGTGTGTAAGAAACGGAATCTAATGGTGAATGTAGGGAAGAGTAAAGTGATGGTCTTTGAGAGAGGTGAAGTCAGTGAATGTACAGCGAGGTTGGATGGTGAGGAATTGGAAAAAGTGAGTACGTTTAAGTACTTGGGTAGTGTGATGAGTAAGGATGGAGGTTTGGAGGGTGACGTGCTTGAAATGGTACAGCAGGGAAGAAAGGTTGCTTGTTCCTTGAAAGCAGTGATAAGAAACAGGGAAGTGAGCATGGAAGTGAAAAAGTTACTACATGACAGTAATGTGATACCAACTCTAAAGTACGGAAGTGAAGCTTGGACGTTGTTGGAAGGACACAAGTCAAGAGTGAGAGCAGTGGAAATGAGTTATTTAAGAGGAGCCTGTGGAGTCACGTGGAGAGACAGGCTGACGAATGAGGATATAAAGGAGCGTTGTGGTGTTGATGTGGATGTGATAGGAAGCGTTATGAGGAACACACTGAGGTGGTTTGGCCACGTGGAAAGGATGGAGGGTGAAAGACTGACGAAGAGAGTGTATGTGAGGGAGGTGGAGGGGGAAAGAGGGAGGGAGGCCGAGGATGAGATGGTGGGATTGGGTGGAGAGGTATATGAGAGAGGGGGGTTGAGTTGGGAGCAGTGGAGTGAAATGGCGGGGGACAGGGCGACTTGGAGGCGATTTGTTTGTGGCCACCCCAAACGGGATTGAGGCGTCTGGCAATAGATAGATAGATAGATAGAATATGATACAAGGAACCTATTATTTAAATGACAAATATCAGTTCGGTAAAATTGCTGTTGGGCAAGTCTTTAACTTATACTCATTACATTGTATAAAACTAATTTAGTCCCCATTACAGTTAGGTACAATTGTTGCACTGTTTTATGGTAGAAACTATTAGATGGATGATAAACTAATCTGACCTTACCTAACAAGGAGAGGAGAAAAAAAAATTACCGATAATTGGAATATAGTTATATTGCAATATGCTTATGTAATGATATAGCTATATTTACTTATACCTAGCCTAAGAAAACAAGGCACATTATGTGATGAGATGCAATGCAATGGTAGTCAGAAGCTTAACCTATACAACATTGGTTGATTATAAATATACATGTAATGTCTATATTCTCGTCTTCCTTTGGTGTACTGTTTCTGCTTTCTTCAGCAAATCAGTTATTTACCTGTGTGTAGGTTATTTATACCTTATTTTTCAAATTCATGCAGTTTCTTTACATTTGAATATTTTTCCTGTTGAATAAAATTTCTCTAAATTCTTGTCTGCTTTCTTTGTATTGTTGCTGTAGACCAATTCTTTTAACTGTGTTATTTTGAGCATAATTTTTACGGTCAGTATAAAATTGTTCGATGTTCTCTGGACTCCTCTTCCTTATCTTCATTGTTCTCCTTAATATGCTGCTATATTCTTTGTTTTGTTTTTGCCATGAGTATTTTATACCCCTGGGGGTAGGGGGGTTTTCAAGAATACTCCCCCAGTATCCCTGCTTGTCGTAAAAGGCGACTAAAAGGGTTGGCGGAGGGTTAGTGCCCCTCCCCGGAAAACAACTAACTAAAAAAACAAACAATAAGCCTCGGACAAGGACTGACCAAACGATGACGACCAAGGACCGGACAAAGGACATTGTAATTGGAACCTGGGATGTAAGGAGAGCGAATGATGAAGTGAAAGAGAGAGAGATTGTCCAGGTGCTTGAGGATGCGAAAGTGGATGTATGTGGAATAACTGAAACAAAATGGAGAGGAGAAAGTGTGAGAGAATGGGAGTATGGATGGGGTATATGTGCAGGAGTAGGTGAGAATGAGAGGGCAAAGGAAGGAGTATGTATAGTTGTGAGTAAAAGATGGAAGAGGAGCATAAGACAGTATGGATCAGTTGGGTCAAGGATTGTGTGGGTAAAGTTGAAAGTTGGAATACAAATGTGGGCGATTGTGTGTGTGTATGCGCCAACGCAAGATCGTGCTAGAAGAGTGAGAGAAGAGTTCTGGACAAATGTAGAAGTGTGCATGGAAAAGTTTGGAAGGAATGAGAGAGTGTTTTTGATTGGTGATATGAATGGTAAAGTTGGGAATGTGAAGGTGGATGGAATAGTTGGTGAGTGGGGTGTGCCTGCTGAGATAGATGAGAATGGGAGTGCGTTAGTGGACATTTGTGCTGGGAAGGGGTTGGTGATAGCCAATACCCTCTTCAGGCATAAAATGATTCACAGGTATACATGGCGAGTGATGAGAAGGGTGGGTGGTGAACTGAATGAAAGGAAGGCAATGATTGATTATGTGTGTGTGGATGAAAGGATGCGAAGATGTGTAATGGATGCAAGAGTGTATAGAGGTTGGGGGAGTGGACTTTCTGACCACTACTTGGTGATGGCCAGAATTAAAGTACAAGAAAGTTGGAGGAATAGAAGAAGGGAAAGACGAGAGGAAGGAGTAGTTGCAAGGAGAGTGGAAAGGTTACAGGAGGATGAGAAAAAGGCAGAGTGTAAGAGAGAAGTGGAGGAACGATTGGGCAAATATGAATTGGAGCAGATGGGAGACGTGGAAGGTGTGTGTAAGATATTTACAGAAGAAATATGTGCAGCATGTGATGTGGTGTGTGGAAGGAAGAGAAGACGGAGGGGGGTGCAAGGAACAGCGTGGTGGACTGAAGAGGTGAAACAGGCTGTGGCACAAAAGAAGAAAGCATACAATGAATGGATGAGAAATAGGGGCGTGGAAGAGGTTGAGAGGCGGAAGAGAGAGTTATATGTAGAAAGGAAGAGAGAGGTGAAAAGATTAGTAAGAGAGAGTAAGAAGAGAGTGGATGAGGAATTTGGAAGGAATTTGAGTGTAAAGTGGAGGGACTGTAAGAAAATGTTCTGGAGAGAGGTGAAAAGAGTAAGACAGGGTGGAAGTGTAGTTAGCAGGGGAGTGAAAGATAAAAATGGTAGATTACTAGTGGAGAAGGGAGAAAAAGTGAGCAGATGGAGAGAACACTTTAAGGAATTGTTGAACGTAGAGGATGGAAGTAATGCGAGTATAAGTGGCTGGGGAATGGCTGGGAGAAGGAGGGAGGTGAGAAGACAGGAAGAAATCAGTAGGATAGAAGTTGTGGAAGTAATCAAGAAAGTTAAATCGGGGAAAGCCCCAGGAATTGATGGAGTGTGTGGTGAAATGCTGAAGCATGGGGGAGAGATAGTAGTCGAATGGATGTGGAAGATGTGCAGATTGGCCTGGGAGGAAGGTAGAGTCCCGGAGGATTGGAGGTCAGGTATAATTATTCCCTTGTACAAAGGAAAAGGGGGAAAAGAAGTGTGTGGTAACCATAGGGGCATTTGTCTTCTTAGTATAATAGGAAAAGTGTATGGTAGGATACTTATTGACAGAGTTAGAGAAAGAACAGAGAAATTAGTTGGAGAAGAACAGGGAGGCTTTAGGAAGGGAAGGGGTTGTGTAGATCAGATATTCATTCTCAGATCTTTAGTGGAAAAGTTTCTAGAGAAGGGAAAGAAGTTGTATGCGGCATTCATGGATTTGGAGAAAGCATATGACAGGGTGGATAGACAAGGATTGTGGAAAGTGTTAAGAATATATGGAGTAGATGGAAAGTTGTTGAATGCTGTGAAGTGTATGTACGATGGTGCGAAGGCTGCAGTGCGTGTGGATGGTGAACTAAGTGAATTTTTCTCTTTGAAGGTTGGGTTGAAACAGGGATGTGTCATGTCTCCATGGCTGTTCAATCTGTACATGGATGGGGTAATAAAAGAGGTACAAGGTAGGGTAGTGGATGTTGGAGTGGCCATGGTGAGAGAGGATAGCGTTTGGAAACTCTCTGTACTGTTGTTTGCAGATGATACTGTGTTGTTGAGTGAAGATGAAGGAGAGCTGCAAGGCTTGGTGGATGAGTTTGGGAGAGTGTGTAAGAAACGGAATCTAATGGTGAATGTAGGGAAGAGTAAAGTGATGGTCTTTGAGAGAGGTGAAGTCAGTGAATGTACAGCTAGGTTGGATGGTGAGGAATTGGAAAATGTGAGTACGTTTAAGTACTTGGGTAGTGTGATGAGTAAGGATGGAGGTTTGGAGGGTGACGTGCTTGAAATGGTACAGCAGGGAAGAAAGGTTGCTTGTTCCTTGAAAGCAGTGATAAGAAACAGGGAAGTGAGCATGGAAGTGAAAAAGTTACTACATGACAGTATTGTGATACCAACTCTAACGTACGGAAGTGAAGCTTGGACGTTGTTGGAAGGACACAAGTCAAGAGTGAGAGCAGTGGAAATGAGTTATTTAAGAGGAGCCTGTGGAGTCACATGGAGAGACAGGCTGACGAATGAGGATGTAAAGGAGCGTTGTGGTGTTGATGTGGATGTGATAGGAATTGTTATGAGGAACACACTGAGGTGGTTTGGCCATGTGGAGAGGATGGAGGGTGAAAGACTGACGAAGAGAGTGTATGTGAGTGAGGTGGAGGGGGAAAGAGGGAGGGGGAGGCCGTGGATGAGATGGAGGGATGGGGTGGAGAAGTATATGAGAGAGGGGGGTGTGAGTTGGGAGCAGTGGAGTGAAATGGCGGGGGACAGGGCGACTTGGAGGCGATTTGTTTGTGGCCACCCCAAACGGGATTGAGGCGTCTGGCAATAGATAGATAGATAGATAGAATTTCTGTAAGAGCTATTGGTCTAAAGTCTGTTATCAGTGGTTTGTTTTGTGGATAGTCTAACCAGTGTGTTTTCCTTGAAACTGGTATTTTTCCTTCTTTAAGATTTTAGTGTAACAGTCAGTTAAAGTGTTAATGCAATTCTTACTTTTAAGCATTATTTTATACAACTCTGGCTTCATATAGTACGGACCTGATGCCTTATTATTTTTCAGTTTTTTATTTTTCAGCTGAGCAATCACCTCTTCCTTACTATCTTTTCTGGCACTGGTGTTATGCCTTATTTTCAGGGCCACATCTAAATGTTCCCAATTTTCTAGTTTTGTATTGTTTTCTTTGATTTCATTAATGTATCTCTTTCTTTGCTGTTCCAGTAATTTATAATGTTTGGATGTCCAATATATTTTTATCCAAAATTCATCCCATTCCAGCTATATATCCTCTGTTTGTAAAGTGTTATGCTAACACGGCTACTGGGTTTAGTTTTAGTTAAATTTTTTGATGAAAATTTTATACATTATATTGTATTATGTATGACAAAAAACACACAGCTTCATCCAGGCTTTTTTTAAATACTTTAAAGTTTTTAAATTATAACTTAGTTTGGTTTGGGGTGAAACTATTTTCTAGGGTTATTGAGCGTATATTTGTAAGAAATTTTTAAGAAAGCTAACAAAGCTATATTGAACCAAAGCAACATTTATGATACTGATAGTCTCTACTAAGTTGACAATTCCTGTTTGACATATTGCCTATGGAATGTTCAGTATGTATACTGACATTGTCTCCTATGGTTTCAGTTCATTCCTGATTTTGATGTCTCTTCTATTTCTCATATTAGTGCTTCATTTCAGATGGCACATAAATATTGCGTTCTTGGCTGCATGTCAAATTAAGGGGTATGCAATGCATCCGTCTTTCGCTTCCCCAAGGATAATGAGTGGCGACAGAAGTGGGTCAAAGCCATCAACAGAATGGATTTTACACCTAATGATAATTCTGTTGTATGTAATGAGACTTTGACCCTCGCTTTATCATGACGGAAGACCGGATGGCACGTGCTGACGGAATAGCAGCTAAAAGAGGAACTCCAACAAATGATAACATGGTGGAATGTTGTTAATGTAAAGTCACCACTGAAAGGGAAATGTCTCAGTCAGTGTGAATGCAATCCAGTACAACAAGATTCCTCTGTTGATCAGAATTTTGTATTTCTCAATAGATTTTGTGAGTGGCTCACTAACTGGGAAGAGATGGAATTTAAATAAATGGAGGGATAGAGTAGGGAAGCTATCAAGTGATACTTATTTTGCCCTGAAACACACCACAGCCACTATGATGAAACTTTGTGACTATCTGCTGAAACACCATCACTTCCCTTATGTTTTGTTGGGTAAATTTCAGACTGATAAACTAGAAGCCAGGTTTGGACTGTACAGAAAAATGAGTGGTGCAAACTACAATGTATCTGTTCTTCAAAGTGATGGAATCTGATAGAAAATTGAAGATAATGAATGTACTTTCATTAGCTTCAGAGTCTAGTTCACTGAAAATCACAAACGTGGCATCTTATGGAAATTCAGTGCTCTGATTATGACACTCTAGATACTGGTAACTTTGAAAATATTTTCTCTCTCGTGGAACAGCAGACCTTATCAAAGGAAAATGTAAATGTTCAAAATATTCTGACGTACTTTGCTGGTTACATAGCCTATACAGCTAAGAAGCAGTTTAATTGTCAAGTATGTACAGACATCAGAATAAGTTCGTTTCCTTTTCCGTGGACTAAGGTGTTTGTAACACTGCTCGGTGGAGAGCTATCCCCTCCTCCTCCCATCCTCATAGTCCCACACTCCCACCCAACTTTTCTCTAGGACCCCATAACCCCACCCGGTACCCTCCATACTCTCGCTCACAGACAGCTAGGGGTTTCTGTACTTCAAGCACCTCTCTAAGTACGTGTAGTCCAAAAAACTAATAAAGGAATAGTACAGTATATATCATAAACCAAGTTACGAAAAGGTTTACTACACAGTGTGTGTGTGTGTGAGAGAGAGAGAGAGAGAGAGAGAGAGAGAGAGAGAGAGAGAGAGAGAGAGACCAAATATGCTGTGATTAAATGTTGCGGTAGTAGATACGTCTTTTACACACACACACACACACAGAGGAGTTACAAGGAAAACTTAGGATCTTAATGACTATGCAACCCATTCCGTGGAGATACTTCTTGTTTGCCAGGGAATACATATCCAATTCACATTTAGCTTAGTGTAAGATCCTGCCGATGATTTCCTTAAACTTCTCTACTGCAGTGTTAACAACGTCCATGTTGAGTTAGTTCCATGTGGAGCTGATCATGTGCATGAAAAAGTTTTCACGTAATTTTGCTGGTAAATAATTTCATTTACAGCTTCCAACCATGGTTGTGTGCCGAGCCCGTGTTAAAAATAAGCAACTTTCTATGTAATGATTGTAAAACTCATTCACATTTTAAACACTTTGATGAGGTGACCTCGTAGTCTACGAGTTTCTATTTAAAAAGTCCCACAGCCCTCAGGCGAACCTGATACCTTAGTCTCCTGAACTCTTTTTATGTCGACGTATGTCTTTTTCAAGCAACCAAAATTCCACAGCAACTCAGGAAGTGGCAGTATTAAGGAGATATAGACTGTGAGAACAATCTCTATTCCTAGAGAGAGAGAGAGAGAGAGAGAGAGAGAGAGGGACTTGAAATGGTAAGAACAATCAGGAGAAAAAAAAGTGAGTGAGAGCAGAAACTTAAGCAGAGAGGAAGAAAACACGCAAGTGTAAAAATAGAACAATGTCATAGGAGTGACACAGGGATGGGAGTGCACACACACACACACACACACACACACACACACACACACACACACACACACACACACACACACTTTCTGAATATTTGTCGACGTATCTGTCTGTGTACTGCCTCTCTCTCTCTCTCTCTCTCTGGATTCTTTGTCTCATCCCTAGTTTCCTTTTCCCTCCTTCGCCTTTCTTTATGGCTATCTGCTCAGTCCCTACCTTCCTCCGTCTCTCTTTCCCTTCCTTCGTCTCTCTCCCCCTCTGTCACTTCCTTCTTAACTCACTCTTCTTTCTCCCTCCCTATGACACAACTTTGTCTTACTTTTTTCATCTGTCACACGTCTTACCCTTTTTTCTCCATTACTCTCTCCGTGTTTCTTTACTTGTACCAAATCCATTTCCCTCACTGATTTCTTCCCCCAGTAATAACTGCATGCTCTTTTTCTCTCTCCTTTCTCCCTGTCACCCGAAATCTCTTCTTTCATTCCGCTCTTCCCACTGTCTTTCCCTCCCTCCCTCTCACTCCCTCTCCTTGTCTTCCCTTCTTAACATCCACCTCCTCTTTCTTGCCCTGAAAATTAGCCTATTTTCTTCCCACCCTTAATACCTCCTTTCTCTCCGCAAATTTCTCTAATTTCTCTGTTTCTCTCCCTCCCTTTTTACTTGAATGTTACATTCGTTCTACTTAACCTCAGTGCTTTCGTCTTATCCGGTTTAGTTCATTCCTTGCGTCCTTGCCAGAATAACACACTTTCCTCCTCCTCACTGTTACCTTGCCTCCTTTTCTAATTTTTCTCATTATCATTTTCAGTATTCCGTTAAGTAGCTCTCTTTCCCACTTTCTCCCTTTGTTGTCCCTGTTTCTATGCTCCAAGCCCATTTTCTCTCAATCTCCCTTTCTGTTTCTACTTCCCTGTCTCCCAGCCTTTCTTTACACATATTCCTTTTCTCTTTCCCTTTCACACTATTTGTATCTCGTTTCATCTCCCACTGTCTCTTCTTCTCACTCTTCTCTTCTTAGCTCCCGTTGTTCTCTCCTTGCCTCTCCCCTTCTTATTTTCCCCGTAACTGTCCTCTTATTTCTCATTTTTCCACTTGCTCTCCCTCTCCACCTGTCACTCCCTGTCTTTTAACTCCTCTCTCTCTCTCTCTCTCTCTCTCTTACTCTCTCTCTCTCTCTCTCTCTCTCATTCACACACACACACACACACACACACACACACACAGTGTAGTAAACCTTTTCGTAACTTGGTTTATGATATATATTGTACTATTCCTTTATTAGTTGTTCGGACTACACGTAATTAGAGAGGTGCTTGAAGTACAGAAATCCCTAGCTGGCTGTGAGCGAGAGTATGGAGGGTACCGGGTGGGGTTATGGGGCCGGAGAGAAAAGTGGGGGGGTTGGGTGGGAGTGTGGAACTATGAGGAAGGGAGGAGGAGGGGATAGCTCTCCATCGAGCAGTGTTACAAACACCTTAGTCCATGGAAAAGGACACGAACTTATTCCGATGTCTGTACATCTCGACTGTCACTAGACAAGCACTCCAAGTAAAGACTTCTGAAAACTGTGAATATTTTTAAGTATTTAATAGGGGACGCTTGAAATGGCCCACTGATTTCACTCTGTATGTACCAGCACTTGCAAAATTTTTCAAACCCTACTGTGTCATTTTAAGGAGAAATTTATAAAGGCTCTTAGTCAAAGAGGACTATTGGTGAAGTTGTCCTTAGACTACCAGGAGAGTATCTATGACCTTACTGAATGTTGTCCATGTGAGACTTCAATGAAGAAAATTTTGTTGAGATGCATATGGTCAGTGTCAAAAATCCTATTGAATAACTTCTCTAAGTCTTTCAACAATGATCTCTCAGTACAGAGGGTTGGGAAGAAAAGGAAACTATCAACATTGAAGTGATCTAGCAAATGGAAAATTCGTCATATTTCAGTGGTAGGTGTACTAAGATGTCAGTAACTCAACATAGTACCATATAGTGAATTATTCCTAGTTATAGTTACCAAAGTAGATACATTGAAATTTATAAATAAAACAGTTGAAGAAAATATTAAAGGAAAGCTGATATTATTTTTGTGTAATGTACATATCATATAGTGTATTATTCCTAGTCATAGATACCCAAGTAGATACCATACCTTGATTATTATGATTAAAACTATTGGGTAAATATAAAAGGAAAGGATGATATATTGTGGTAGGTGCTGGCGACCATCATCCACTCACTTGATGTAGTGCTGCCTACTTCTTCCTTAGCCTTTATCATTCTTTTCTATGCCTGCCCTCCTCTTTTCCTATTTCTCCCATCTTTCCTGTCACTACTTATTGCTTTTCTTTCCATTACAGGTGACTTTACATTGAGTGACAAGCCAAACGGTTTCCTGTAAGCCAAGAAACCATTTACAATGCTGGGTGGTAACCATTTAACCAAACCACACGTGCTCCCGTCGTGTCAAGTGGGTTGGTGGAGGGTTAGTGCCCCTCCCTGTAAAACAAATAACTCAGAGTCAAATGGCCACCCCGTGAGGGATTATGGCGTCTGGCAATACATAGATAGATAGATGATATTATTATTGTGTAATGTTCATATTATCGTAGTGTATTATTACAAGTCATAGTTACCAAAGTAGATACCTTGATTATTATGATTAAAATTATTGAATAAATATAAAAGGAAGGGTGATATTACTGTGTAATGTATATATTATAATAGTGAATTATACCTAACCATAGTCACCATGGTAGATACCTTAATTATTATTATTAAAACTATTGACTAAATATGAAAGGAAAGGTGATTGTATTATAATGTAATACCGGTATTGTTTTACTGTAAGCCTGTGCTGTGAATATTCTTTTTTTTTCATTCATTGCCAGACGCCATGTATCCCAAACGGGGTGGCCAACGGCTTAGAGTTAATTGTTTTACAGGGAGGGGCACTAATCCTCCACCAACCCCACTTGACACGTAGGGATGCCAACAGCATCTGGTGTTCCCAGGTGGTCACCCATCCAAGTACTAGCCAGAATATCATTTTTTTTTTTTTTTTCATTTTGTTTGATGTTGATACTGTCCTATGAAATCTGGCCAAAGAGTAGTTGTATGTTTACTTGGATATAACAATAACATATTTGAAAATCTTTTAATGGTGTTTTTGAAACCAATAACGCAGAATGTGATGAGTATCTTCGGCTTGTTTAAGTTTCTATTTATATAAAAGCACAACCTGATTTTATGTTAACAGATGCATTAAAAACAGTAAAGGGGACATAATATTGGGTTTATTCAAGTGGGTTTTATTCAAAATCCAGGTGGACAAAAGGTGGGCCACCAACTTTGTTGCCAACCCGGATTTGTGTGTATTATTTTACCGTGCAAGTAAAACAGTTATTTTCAGTTTGTACAGTGATAATCTTTGCACTGACAGGTATTCCAATGTCTTTAAAAATTTGCATCTGAACACATCTATTCATTACAATGTTTTAGGCCTTACATTCAGAAACTGTAATTTTTAATGTTTATCATAATAATAATAAATAATAATAGCTATTATTAGTATTAACACTAATAATCATCAATATATAATAATGGCCATACATAAGTAAGCAAATAGTAAATGTGTATGCATGAGAGAGAGGCAAAGGCAGAGAGAATTTGCGTCCATCACCTGTTACGTCACCAGTCTCACCTCCGGGCCCGTATGTCAAGACGGCCTTGGTACAGCATCCTGTTTGTTATTTCAGTAAGAAGTTTTCTGTTTCTCAGCATAATTATTCTGTTATCGAAAAGGAGCTCTTGACCCTGATCCTCGCCCTGCAGCACTTTTCTGTGTATGTCCCTACATTTGGACTACTGTCATCGTATATACTGATCACCACCCACTCAAATTTCTGAATAATTTAAAGATGAAGATCAGTGATTGACGTGTTGGAGTTTGTTCCTTCAGCAGGTTCATTTGGATGTTAGACATATTAAGGGTGCTGACAATGTCATCACTGATTGTCACATTCTTAAGAACGAATTCTTCTAAGGGAAAATTCTATCTTAGGTGTGGGCGTGTTACGTGTGTAAGAATATATATATATTTCTTCTGTTTATTATGTATAGTACGTGCGTGTTACCAGGGTGTGTGTATTTACTTATTTTTGCCCGAGTCGTTGCTTGCACATTTATATAAAGTCTTAGTTAATTTTGTTTGCTCTCTCGATGTGGGTGTGACCAAAATTGTTTTTAATATCAGTGACTTGCTGTGGAGCTTAATCTGGCAACATAAAGGTTTGTATTCACCAGGGATATTTATAATGTTAGCAGTGCAGGGAAGAGACTAAATTGCTTAGAGCTTTTCTGTATTTTTCTCGTCTGACCCCAGCTGTGTGTTATTGCATGCATGCGACAGGAGCGTATGTAATGTTGAGGATTTTAGATGGTGACAGTTTTTTGTGGGTTGGCGTCGGGAGAGGGTGTGTTTGACTGAAGGTCTAAGAGGAAGGAGAAGCAGTGTTTTGTGTATTGTATATATGTCTGAATATCTCTTTTTCACTTTGTATCAGCATCCAATCGCATTTTTTTTTTTTTCTATGCTAGGAAGATGGAACCAAAGGCAATGAGCCTGCAATAACTGTTCCCTCCAAGAGAAAAACAAAATACAAGAGAGAACCAAATTCAAAATCTGATCATTTCGAGATGCCAGGACACACTGTGCTTGAACAGATAAGGGGAGACAGTTCCAGAGTTGACTGAAGGAGTGGGAGTAACGGTTAACTCTTGCATTAGAGAGTTGGACAGAAAAGGGATGAAAGTTTGCTGCTAGAGGGGTGCGTATAAGTGGAGGAATGCAAGCAGGCAGTTCAGAGGAGCAGTGACCATTGAATTAGTGATAGAAAAGAGATAAAGATGCAACAGTTCGGTGAAGAGACAGAGATCGAAGGGAGCCAATGAGAGGAGGAGAGTTAATGAGACGAAAAGCCATTGACTCCACCCTATTGAGTAGAGCTGTATGTGGGGAACCTCGCCACACATGAGGGTTATACTCCACACAGAGGCAGATAAAATCCGTTTACAGAGTCAACAATTGTGCAAGAACAGAGTCGGTTTAGCACACCTAATCTCTTGGAAGCAGATTTTAAAAGAGATGTATTATGATCTTTCCAAGATCTGTCCCGAGTAAATGAAACCCCAAGCATGTTCAAGGATGATGCAGAATGAAACTGAATATTATTAAACATTAGTGGGTACACCTGTGGAAAATTTTGTAGGGTTGATAGGTGTAAGAAATGAGTCTTTGATGTATTAAAAACAGCAAGATTATTTTTACCCCAGTCAGAGATACGAGCCAAGTCAGACATTAGGTGTGCCATAGCCTTATCCCTTGTTTGTTGAAGTAACTGCTGAGATGGACGTTGTGGGAACCGAATGGAAGGGTGAAGGGTGGAATCATCAGCATACGAGTGGATAGGGTTAGATGTACAGCTTCGAGGGTCATTGATGAATAAAAGAAAGAGGTTGGTGATAGGACAGAGCTCTGAGGAAGACCACTATTGACAGATCTAGAAGAATAATGGCCGTCTACAACAGGAGCTATAGAACGACAAGAAAGGAAGCTATAGATGAAGGCACAGATAGAAGGATAGAAGCCGTAAGAGGGCAGTTTGGAAATTACAGATTTATGCCAGACTCAATCGAAAGCCTTTGAGATGTCAAGTGCAATGGCAAAGCTTTCATCAAAGTCACGAAAGGAGGATGACCAGGAGTCTGAAAGGTAGGTGAGAAGATCGTCAGTGGAGCGTCCCTGACGGAACCCATACTGACGATCAGAAAAGAGGAAAGATGCTTTAGAATTTTCCTATTAGGAATTAACTCAAAAACTTTTGAGATACAGGATGTTAACCACTTAAGCGCAGGCATGTTTTTGCGCTGCTTGCCCATCCCGTGAGGATATTCGAGCTCCTACTGACTTCATAAAAATATTTGCCAAAAATCAGTTATTAGTCCTAGATTATTATAATTATATGTGCAATGGTACATACCTTCAGCTTTCTCCTGGGATGTTTGTTGAACCTTCGTCGAGTACCGTAGGACTTGTGGAGACCTCTGAAGTTGGGTAACGAATTCATTCTTTTTATACTTCCCGACACCCCGTAATATGATTACCACAGCCTGATATTTTCTCTAGAAACACTATTTTATGGTTTTCAAGTAGTTTGAAATCCATACACCAAAAAAAAAAAAAAAACACTGTGAAAGCAATGAAAATTATGAGCGCGTACGAGCTTCCCACTTGCGCTCGTTCCCCGCTGGTATTCTGTCATTTATTATTCATATACACGCTCACACTTTATATTCCTATTTCTTTATTACACTTTATATATATATATATATATATATATATATATATATATATATATACATACACACAATATTTATCCATAAGTTTCCTTCAGTAATAGTAGTTTATTTTCACTCTAGGCCCTTTCTCGTTCAGTAAACTAGCATATAGAGGAAAACTTTGACTGGCATTACTCCAAGTATTTGTACTCATATTCTTATATATATGTGGTAACCATAGGGGTATTTGCCTTCTTAGTGTGACTGGTAAAATATATGGTAGAATACTCATTGATAGGGTTAGGCATATGACAGAGGAGCTAGTTGAAGAAGAACAAGGGGGATTTAGGAAGGGAAAAGGGTGTGTAGATCAGATATTTGTTCTAAGATGTTTAGTGGAGAAGTATCTAGAGAAGGGAAGGGAAGTGTATGCTGCCTTCATGGACTTGGAGAAAGCTTATGACAGAATAGATAGGCAAGGTATGTGGAAGGTATTAAGAATATATGGAGTGGAGGGGAAATTGTTGAGTGCTGTGAAGAGTATGTACGAGGGAGCTAGGACTACGGTGTGAGTGAATGGTGAGCTGAGTGAGTTCTTTGATCTCAATGTGGGACTGAAACAGGGGTGTGTGATGTCTCCATGGCTGTTTAATATATATATGGATGGGGTTGTAAAGGAGGTGCAAGGTAGGGCAGTGGATGTGGGGCTGGCCCTAATGAATGAGGGTGAGATTTGAAAGCTTCCGGTGTTGCTGTTTGCTGATGATACAGTATTGTTGAGTGAAGATGAATGGGAGTTGCAAGGTTTGGTGAATGAATTTGGGACAGTGTGTAGTAGGAGGAAGCTGAAAGTTAATGTAAACAAAAGTAAAAATATGGTGTTTGAGAGGAATGAAGTCACAGAGTGTGCAGTGAGGTTGGATGGTGAGGATATGGAGAATGTGAGTGCATTCAAGTACTTGGGTAGTGTGATGAGTAAGGATGGAACTTTGGGGGATGAAGTACGTGAAAGGGTACAGCAGGGAAGGAAGGTTGTTGGTACACTGAAAGTAGTGATGAGAAATAGGGAGGTGAGTATGGAAGTTAAGAAGTCACTGCATGATAGTATTGTGATCCCTACACTGACGTATGGAAGCGAGGCGTGGACCTTGCAAGAGGGGAACAAGTCAAGAGTGAGAGCAGTGGAAATGAGTTACTTGAGAGGAGCATGGAGGGACAGGTTGACGAATGAAGAAGTGAAGGAACATTGTGGGGTAGATGTGGATGTGGCTGAGAAGATTAGGAGAAATACACTGAGATGGTTTAGACATGCGGAGAGAATGGAGAATGATAGACTCACTAAGAGGGTGTATGTAGGTGAGGTGGAGGGAGGGAGAGGGAGGGGTAGACCGAGGATGAGGTGAAGGGATGGAGTTGAGAGGTATATGAGGGAGGGGGGGTGAGTTGGGGGGAGGGTAGTGAAATGGTGGGTGACAGAGTGACTTGGAGGCGTTTTGTCTGCAGCCACCCTTTGCAGGATTAGGGCGTCGGGCTATAGATAGATAGATAGATATACATTTCCATTTTATTTACACTATGTTATACACTGTCACTTCCAGTAAATAAGGGCTCCTTTCCCTTGGAGCCAGGATGAACTTGGGACACTGAAGCACTTGTAGTTTATCATTATTTCCTCCACTGGCTTATCACACGATTCACCAGAAAGATTGTATTCACTGTCCATCATTATCATGGATAAATTAGCCAGTTCACGCTCCACAGCAGAGTCATTTAGTCCTTTACCCCTTCCCACACGAGGTTTAATAGGGGTAGAGGTCACAAGACCCTCTAGAAGTGGCAGAAATGGAGGGGCGCGAGTGCTACATGCTTTCATCTCAAGAAACAACACTGAACTAAATGACGAGGCGGATATGAGGCCGCCAAGTGTTGACAACGTCAGCGAGGTGACAGCTGCTAATTTATATGCTGTGAAATGATTGGGAGGAAATTAGGTAGTTCCAGGTGAATGTAAATATCACATAGGCTTCTCCCTTCCTTTCTTATATATATTGTTATTACGAGAATAGATTATATGGCATATTTCAAGGGGAAATTACTAGGGAAAATTAGCGAACTACTGCACGTGGGGTGTTGCCAGGTGATAATTAGCCAACTCCCGGTGTATGGCATTATCAGTTACCTTATATTTTTTTTTTGTACATATTATTTTGTATAAGAATAGGGCATAGGGCTTATTTCAATAGATGAAATCAGTGGAAAATTCCGAGGAAGATTTGCTTAGCGCACCACGGCCGGGCAGGCGAGAGGAGAGGGTAATGGATGGGAGGTAGGGAGGGGAGTCAATAACGGGGATTAATAGCTAAATTGTCAATAATGGATGGGAGTACAGATGACATTAGCAGTGCTGACTATTGTTGGACACTGGCAATACTGATGGATGTTACAAGCCCCCACTTGAAAGCCCAGGAGAATTCAAAATAACACAGAATCGCAAAAGTGATGCACCGTGGTATGATCCATTGTTCCCGAGCATCACAAAAGTGACGCCTTGCAGTTATGGGGTTAAAGCAGTTGAATGATAGTTAGTGGGTTGGGAATGGTCACCCTTCTTTGGGACTGGCTGAATGAGAGCAAACTTCCAGCAAAAAGGAAAGGTACAAGTTGATAGACAGAGGTGAAAGAGTTTGCCCAGGCAGGGTGTAAGGACTGATGTACAGTTCTTGAGAACAACAGGAGGGACTCCATCAGGCCCATATGCCTTGTTAGTATTGAGGCCTGTGATTGCACAAAATACATCAGCTGAAGAAATTTTAAAGTCAGCCATGAGAAAGTCAGAGGGGGGAAGTGATGGAGAAACAGCACCGGAATCGTCTAAGGTGGAATTGGAGCAGAAAGTCTGAGCGAAGAGATCTGCATTATCAGTAGAAGAAATAGCTACAGAACCATCAGAGTAGAAAAGAGGAGGGAAGGATGATGTATAGTTGTTAGAAAGGTTTTTGGCAAGATGCCAGAAGGAGCAGGAAGAATTCGAGTTGGAGAGCTGAGAGCATTTAGTACGGATGAAATTATTTTTAGCAGAGCGAAGAACAGACTTAGCACGATTCTGGGCAGAAACATAAACAAGATGTGATTCAGGGGTGGGTTGGCTTCGGTACCCTTTATAGGCCCTCTCCTTGTTGCGGACAGCATTAGAACGAGGCTTTCTTGTATTAGTCAGAGGATATGAGAAAGGAATGTATGCTTCCATGCACGAGAGAATAACCTCCGTAATGCACGAGACACACTCAGATGGATCCCTGCCATGGAAGCAACAATCATTCCATGGAAAATCAAAGAAGTACTGCCTGAGGGCCTCCCAATCTGCAGCTCCAAAGTGACACAGACAACATTTCTTTGGAGGGTTCACAGGCTGTACCGGAGCGATAGGACAGGTTAAGGTGTCAAGGTTGTGATCGGAGGAGCCCAACGGAAAGAAAAGATTAACAGAAGGATTAGTTGTATGGAAGAGGCCAAGTATGTTGGAGCTCTCTCCAAGATGGTCAGGGATACGAGTAGGGTTCCGTACAAGCTGCTCTATTATTATTATTATTATTAGTAGTAGTAGTAGTAGTAGTAGTAATATTATGGGTCGCATTTGAGTGCACTTTACTTATCTTTTTGTAGATTTCATTTCTTTTATTTGGCAAGTTTGTTCCTAGACTTTAGTGTGATTTTTCAGGTTATTATCAGGTTACTTTTTTTTTTCTCATTCTTTTGTGTTTTCATTATCTCATTGTAAAAATTGTTAATATTATTAGCTTGTATTATATTAGGTATTTTCATTGTGTTTATTTCCCCTTGCTAACGTCAGCTAATTTTATTTACATTCGGACCTGTTTTGCGTGATTGGAGTTAGTTTTTTTTCTTTTAAATCACTAAACCATTTGTTCAGTTCCCTTGTACTTGGATTTTCTCAGTTTTTGCACAGTCAGATTGTTATCTTGTGTTGCCCACTCCCATCTCGTAACATTAGCTGTTAATTTTATCTTACTGATCTCATTTAACACAAGAGCACTGTCACTTTCGGCATGGTGAAAGAATCACTTTCCTCCGAATTATATTCCATATCCTGAACCTCCTTTAGAATGAGCCTCCCTGCCTTGATTACATTGGAGCTGTTGTCAATGGTCAGTGTATAGATCTGACTCTCCATGGTCCCAAACCTTTCCAGAGAGGTAAGTAAGATTGACCGAATCTGTGCATGAGTAGCTCGCTCCGTCATCTCCTTTGCAGCTGCTGTAACCACTCTTAGTTTACCATTATGTACTGTTTAAAAGTTTACACCTAGAAAGTGATGCCCACGACTAGTGCAGAAATCAGTTTTTATGCATTTTAAATGACCATTGAATCCAGTCTTCAAGTCTGCTATTATCTTCTCAGCAGCTTGGAGGATCAACGCTCGAGTTACCATTGAGCTCAGGGATATTCCTAGTTTACAGAAAATAGGTGATAATAATTTTGCAATTCCAGATTTTTCAAACACTGATAGTGGTAGTCCATTTACAGTCACTGCCTCCACTGCATACTCCTGAAAGCTTTCTCTCTTTATCTCAAATTCAGTGACTTCACGTTTTGCTCGCTGACAACTAGATTCACCATCGTTCGAGATGTAATTAGAATTTTTTTCGTTCTTACTTTTCAGCGATTTCTTCTTTTCGGCCTCCTCTTCAGCTTCCGGGTATAAGGTTTTTCATTTGAGATGATCAGTAAGAGGCTTAGAACCTGATTTGGGTTCGTATGAATAACCACAATCAGGAATCTTGCACTCAGCAGCTTTCTTCGTGAAGATGAGAAACTTAACCCCAACAAACTCACGCCAACATCCCATGACCTGTGTTAACAATAAAACTATAAGTCAATAACATATGTTTCACAAACTTAGCTTCCTGTAATACCTGTCACCATTTCCTGCGACTGCATTCTATGCTTTTCAAAAAGGTCATGGGCATGCGAATATAATAGACACTGACAAACTACAATCTTTAATATGTACATACACGATTACCATTATCAAAAAAATTACTCATAATATGAAGAAACATGTTAACAATTGCGATCATTAGTGAGCATTTAATATTGTTATATTTCACCAATGTCTTGCATATATAGCAATAAAGAAAGTAGAAATCATACTGAATAAAATGCCTACCGATAGTGTAATCAGTTTATAAAACATAGAATTATTAGGTAAGCTATTAATACTTACACTACCTTGTAATATGACAAAAAAATCATTGCATTACCTTTGAAATGAGGCCTAGAACACAGTACGATTTAAAGTTGGGCTACGTATGTCTCGTGCGCTGTCATATGTGGGAATGAGTGTATCCTTTTTTTTTTTTTTTTTCCTATCGACCATTGAGGCTGGAGCCCCTGGTCATTAACTCGCGGCGTCCCGTCGACGTACTTCCACGTCCTCACGTTATGTCACTGCCAATCCCGTTGACGTACTTCAACGTCCTGCAATTGCAAGGTTCATAATTTCCACAATTTTCAAAATTCGCGCGAGATTTTCGATTCGCCCACGTACCCAAGCCTCCCCTACCTGCCCCCAGGCAGGCAGCGTCCCAGACCCCGCATGACCTGCGCTAGCCCTTGTCTCGGTCACTCACCTGTTAGCAGTGACCCAGGTCAGACATGGCACATAAAGGTCTCTCAGACGACGAAATACAATCTGCCCTGGATGCCTTCACTGGAGATAGTGATTCTCCACTTGATGATGATGTGGTGGATCGAGATTATGTGCAGCAGTGATGAGGAGGTCCCTTCGCCCCGGAAAAAGCGGTGTCACGTATCGTAAGGCAAGGGAAGGCCAGCCTGCACCCAAAACACCTGCATGGACCTCTCTCCATCCCCTAGAGAGAGATTCTGATGAGGACGAGGATGAGGACGATGACGATGACGGCGGCTTAGGACGTGATGTTGCCTCGTGGTTGGGGAAGGAAAAAATCTCACCCCGAGGATCAGAAGGTGGGCCGAGAAGGCAAATAAAGTATGGCCTAGTGTTTTGTCTGGGGAAGGCGAAAGTGGTGTGGTGGGAGTGCGGGGTGAAAGGGAAGTGGTGTGAGGGAGGCAGCACGAGCACGTGGTGCACGTAGGCCTAGGGGAGAGGAGGTGGAGCCACTCCCCAGCACGTCTTTCGCCATACAATATTCCCAAACTTCCTCCACACAGCCCCAGGATGTGGGGAAAGGAAGGAAAGGGAAGGGAAAGGGTAAAGGAAAAGGGAGAGGGAAAAGAAGTGCGAGTGATGAAAGGCGCTGCTCTCCACCTCCCCCACCACCACCAATGTTGCGTTGTGCCTTCAGCCATGTTTCAGAGAGTACCATAACTTCCTACACTACTGAAACTGTGTGGGATGGCGATATGACGCTCAGTATAATGGTAAGGCCAGTCAGTATGTGCCAAGTCTTATATAAACTTGAAACGGGTGTAATGTTTGCAGGAAAGTAATGTATAAGTTGAGAAATAGTGTAAGTTGAACGAAGTGATATGAAAACTACACCCACTGTATAAATCTGCAAAAATATGATGCTCAGTATAACACTCTGGTCAGTAAATATGTGATAGCAAGAATATAAAGTGGAAACGGGTGTAATGTTAGCATGAATAAAACGTATAAGTTCAAAAATAGTGTAAGTTGTAATAATTGATGTCACGAGTACACCCACTGTGTAAACCTGCGAAAATATTACGCTCAGTAGAACATTCTGGTGAGTAAGTATGTGATAGGAATTATATAAAGTGAAATTTGTTGTAATGTTAGTAGTAAGGTAATTTATAAATTGAATACTAGTGTAAGATGAAACAAATGATATCGCGATAACACTCACTGTGTAAGTACGCGCTAATATGACGCTCAGTTGAATCGTAAGGTCTGAAATTATGTGTTATCAATTATATCAAGTGTAAACATGTGCAATGTTAGTGGAGAATTATTATATAAGTACAAAAATAGGTTGTAAGTTGAAATAGTAGTCATAGCAACTTCACCGTGTGTGTTATTATGCGCTATTATTACGCTATATATTTACGTAAGGCCTGAAATTATCTCAAAACAGTTCTATAAAGTTGAAAAGTGTATAATAATATTAGAAAAGTATTATGTAAGTAGAAAAAACACAATACGAGTTGAAACAACAGTCACAGCGAGTTCACTCACTACGTAAATAAGCGCTAACATTACGCTAAATCTTATCAAGAGGCCTGTGAATACGTAAAAACAGTTCAATAAAATGTAAAATGGTATAATGTTATTGTAGAAGTATTATGTAAGTAAAAAAAATGATATGTATCATGATTTTAGAATGTTAGCGATTCATCGTGACCAAGTTGCCCGATTTTGCTCGTTTCGCACGATGGTACAATGCTTATTTCTGCTCTATTTTTGTATAAAATCCAATATACTCTTTTATCACATGTTTTTATGTTTGTAATAAATACATATCTACTTACTTTCATTGGTTTCCCAGACTTATAATACCATAGAAAACGTTAGAGGCTCAGACCGCCTACGGAGAACACGGGGCCAGGTGGGACCAAGGCATACCTGGTTAGGGTAATTATGGACCCCGGGGAACAATTTCTTTGCCACTGACCATTGTTTCTCACCAAAAGCGAAAGTTTTAGCAAAAAAAAAAAGGGTCGAAAAATGGTCGGGATTGAGGGGTACCAGTGGTCAAAAAGTGGTCGGGATGGGGCGGGTTAAGGCAAAAATATATATATATGTATATACATTGCCACATATACACATATATATACGAACATATATATATACATACATACATACACACATCCATGCATATGAACATACTCTCATGCACACCTATATATATATATATATATATATATATATATATATATATATATATATATATATATATATATATATATATATAATTATATATATATATATAATAATTTTTATTTTATTATTCTTTTGTATTTTTATTTCTATTAGTTTTTTATTTTTTTTATTTTTAACCTTACATAATCAAAAATACCTAATTTAAATACCCTAAAACTAACCACGTAACAGACAAATCACTAACCTATGCTAAATCCTAAGAGACAAATTACTAGACCTACACTAATGGTAAAAAAGCCTCGACCAAGAGAACACCATCGATTGCAAATATGTAATGTCTTTCTACATTACATACCTGCACTCATCACCTGGTGACTGTCAGTCGAGGCACAACCTAATATAGGGGACATCAATGTATGAAAGGGAACCAAACGAGTCAGGAACATTTCCATATACATCAGCTGTCGTCCCTTATTAGAATAACTTAAGCAAGATGATATAATGTATTTACATAATTTGTACAAAAAGTGAAGAACCTCGCCCAGCAGACCACCATCGACTGCAAGTGCCCAATACCTTCCTATATTGCACACTTGCACTCATCAGCTGGTGACTGTCAGGCGAGGAACTTGGTTTGATGTAGGGGACATCTATATTAGAAACAGATCAGTGGGAGGAGGAACTATTTCAAATATGTCAACTGTCAACCCTAATTAATATTACAATATATACATATTTACCGTTGATAAAAACCATAACCACACAGCAAAAAAGTCACATCACTCTGATCAGTCCGGTCTCTCTCAAGAAAGCCATCAATTTATCAGTCATAACAATGTCCCCATCACCCAGGATGGTGGAAAGGGTGAAGGGGACGTCTACTGCGCCACAGTAATTTATAAGTGAAGCACGTTCATGAATAAATCGCCGACAGCGCAGGATGATATGACTGATAGATAACACCGCATTACAGATGTCACAGTGCAGTGGGAAGCGTCTTTCCATATATGGTTTCATGTGAGTTACAATGGTGGCATTGAGCCGTAACAGTGCCAATATTTTTTCTTCAAGGTGACTGGGGTGGTTGGCAGTGTCCCAGTCGCCCATGTGCGGCTTACAAGTTGGAATATTTAGTCTGGTCCACTGACCTTGCCATAGAAGATTTATTGATTTCTTTCCGAGAGAGAGACTCGACCGTAGATCATGAGGAACGTCCCAAGTCTTCTCGAGCTCTACAGCCAACTTTGCAAGTAAGTCAGCCTGCTCATTGCTGTAGATACGACAATGACCCAGCACCCAGATCAGCGTAAATGACTTGTTGCATGAATGCAATTTATTAACGATGCGACCCTGGATCTCGTGAGAGTCCGTAGTACAAGATGCAATTGCCTGAAGGGCTGATTGTGAATCAGAAAATATGACAAATGAGTCATGCCTAGAATTGAGAGCATAGTCTATGGCTTTGTCAATAGCAAAAAGTTCAGAGGTAAACATAGATGTATGAGTCGGCAACCGATACCTAAGTGCACATTCAGTCGACCACACACTTGCACCCACACATTCACTCGGCTTGGAGCCGTTGGTGTACAATTGACGGGACCCCAAGTGACAGACGATGATGTTACGAAAAAAGTGGTGGACCTCCGCCTCCGGCGCCTTGGCCTTTGGTGCTGAGAGCCATGTAATATCAACAGTAAAGCCGGGTGGCTCCCAAGGCGCTATATTTTTAAGCACCAACTTGTCACAGTCACTGAGGTCCACACCAAGCTCCTAAGTCAGTAAGTGGAGACGAACGGCAAGTGGCCGACGCACCCCCCCGCATGAGATGGTGGTATTGATGCAGGGGGGTACAGGCCACATTGCAGATATTACTTTTCCTATATGTTCGTATGTCGTACGAAAAGACCAGGTGGTCACAGCGAATACAGAGGGGAGGCACATTCACCTCCACTTCCATACGAGCTACACGGGTACACCGGACGGCTTCAAGACACATTCGCAAACATTTATTCTGTAGCACATCCAATCCTTTCAGCGTGGCATCGGATGCCAAGCCATACACCTGTGCGCCATAGTCTAGCTTCGATCGAATATGGGACTTATACACTATTAATAAAGATTTTCTGTCGGCTCCCCATGTAGTACCCGTTAGGTACTTAAGGACATTTAATGGTTTATCACAACGAGCAAGCAAAGTATTAACGTGAAGTTTAAAATTAATTCTGCTATCAAAGTGGAGGCCCAAAAGCTTTACAGAATTTTGAAAAGGTACCGCTTGATTATCCAAAAATAAACGCAAATCGGGGACGATACGACTTGTAAAAACTACAGCGCCACACTTAGGGATGGAAAACTTAAATCCCCACTGCAAGGCCCATTGGTGGACGGAGTCAAGGGCTGCTTGAATCCGCCCAGCCGAAAATTGTGCATTACAGGAGGAGTGCCATATTGCACAATCGTTAGCATAGAGTGAGTATTTAAGATTCCTGGGTATGGGAGCTGATGACAGAATATCATTGATCATAATACTAAATAAAGTAGGACTAAGCACACTTCCCTGTGGCATCCCGTTTTCCTGGATAAATATATTCGATGTTACGTTACGGGGCAATTTGACAGAGAAAGTCCTGTACCTTAAGAAATTTGAAATAAAAATAGGCAAATCTCCTCTTAAACCATAAGCATAGAGCTTCATTAGTATACCGTATCGCCATGTCATGTCATAGGCTTTATGGATGTCCAAGAACACCCCTATCATGAATTCTCTATTGGCAAATGCCTCTGCAATACAATGCTCCAAATTCATTAAATGATCTAGTGAATTCTGTATTTACGGAAGCCACATTGATGATCATATAACAAATTCTTCGACTCTAAAACAAAAAGAAGCCTATTGTTTACCATTCGTTCCATGACCTTACATAGACAAGAAGTCAACACAATAGCACGAAATGAAGTGGGATTCATAAGACGACCAGCCTCTTTGGGTATCAGTATGACGTGAACAAAGTGCCATGAGTTTGGGAATGTTCGAGACGCCCAAATCTCAGTGTACAATGCTAACATCTTAATCAGGTTCTCCTGATTAACCCGCCCCGTCCCGGCAACTTTTCGACCACTGGTACCCCCCAATCCCGGGCAATTTTCGACCTTTTTTTTTTTTGCTTAAACTTTCGCTTTTGGTCAGAAACAATGGCCTGTGGCAAAGAAAGTGGTCCCTGGGGTCCCTAATTAGCTTAACCAGGTATGCGTTCGTCCCACCTGGCCCCGTGTTCTCCCTATGCGGTGTGAGCATCAAACGTTTTCTATGGTATTATAAGTTTGGGAAACCAATGAAAGTAAGTAGAAATGAATTTATTACAAACATAAACACATGTGATAAAAGAGTATATTGGATTTTATACAAAAATAGAGCAGAAATAACCATTGTACCATCGTGAGAAACGAGCAAAATCGGCCAACTTGGTTCCCATGAATCGCTAACATTCTAAAATCATGATACATATTATTTTTTTTACTTACATAATACTTCTACAATAACATTATACCATTTTACAATATATTGAACTGTTTTTACGTATTCACAGGCCTTTTGATAACATTTAGCGTAATGCTAGCGCTAATTTACGTAGTGAGTGAACTCGCTGTGACTGATGTTTCAACTCGTATTGTGCTTTTTCTACTAACATAATACCTTTCTAATATTATTATACACTTTTCAACTTTATATAACTGTTTTGAGATTATTTCAGGCCTTACGTAAATATATAGCGTAATATTAGCACATAGTAACACACACGGTGAAGTCGCTATGACAACTAATTCAACTTACAACCTATTTTTTTACTTATATAATTATTCTACACTAACATTGCACATGTAAACACTTGATATAGTTGATATTACATCATTTCTGAACGTACGATGGAACTTAGCGTCATATTTGCGCGTACTTACACAGGGAGTGTTATCGCGATATCATTTGTTTCATCTTACACAAGTAATCAACTTATAAAATACCTTACTACTAACATTACAACATCATCCACTGTATATAATTCCTATCACATACTTACTGACCAGAATGTGGGTGTACTCGTGACATCAATTATGACAACTTACAGTAATGTTCAACTTATACGTTTTATTCATGCTAACATTACACCCGTTTCCACTTTATTTCCTTGCTATCACATATTTACTGACCAGATTTACACAGTGGGTGTAGTTTTGATAACAATTCTTTCCACTTACACTAATTCTCATCTTATACATTACTTTTCTGAAAAAATAACACCCGTTTCAACTTTATATTTGACTTAGCACCTACTGACTGGCCTTACCATTATCATGAGCGTCATTTCGCCTTCCCACACAGTTTCAGAAGTGTAGGAAATTATGATATTCCTTGAAACAAGGCTGAAGGCACAACGCAACATTGCACTCGACACACTCGTATCTTGTGTCTTTTCTCTGCGTTGATGGTCTGACTGTCGAGTGCTTACAAACATGGCAGCGACGCTGGGGTTTACGACGGTTTGGTTCGGAAGGGATTGCGCTGGGGTAGTGGCGGGCTGCAAGACGTAGGGGAGTCTGAGCAGCACGGGGGGCGCGGGGGCGGTGTGTGGGTCTTTCCTGGGCATGCTTGGCGATTATTTCACGTGCCAGCTCCCTCACAAACCCCTCAAAGGTCTCGGATACTCCGGTGGTCATTGCGTGCAGGTAGTGGGCGTTCAGGACCGTGATGTCGAGCAAGTGGAAAAAGAGTTTCTTGTACCACTTCATCGTTGTCCTGGCACAGTCAACACTTGAAATCATCGAGTCTGACTGATCAACTTGCCTCATGTTCAGATTATAGGCAAGTACAGACTCTGGTTTCCATACATTGCGCCTCCTCTCGCTATGGTGATCCACGGAGTCTGTGCGGTGCATCAGGGGGCTGTGAACAGTTGATAGGAGGCAAACTTCCCTGTTGTGGTTCCACAGGGTTGCAAGGATGTTATTGGCCTGGAAGAAAACCACCTCATTCTTGTCAAGTTTCCTCCCTATCTTGACCATATGGCGACGGTTTCTCTTGACTGTACCACAGACTCCGGTGTCGTGTTGGTGGAGGAACCTAGCGAGAAGAGGGCTAGTGTACCAGTTGTCCAGGTACAAAACATGACCACGATGAAGGTACTCTTCTATCATTGTCTTCACCACGGCCCCAGAGAGTCCTATACTCCGATCTTCTATTATATCTGTCTGTGCGCCCGTGTACAAGACTATGTCTTGCACATAACCAGTCTTACAGTCACACATAACAAAGATCTTGAACCCGAAACGGTGTCTCTTGCTGGGTATATACTGCCTAAAGGAAATATTGCCTCTCCACAACACAAGACTCTCGTCTATGACGAGGTCTCTGTAGGGATAAAATGAGGAGCGGAACATTTCCCGTAAATGATCAAATACCAGCCTAATTCTCCTCATTTTATCTGTGTTATTTGCATTGGCTGGATCATCTGCATCAAAAAAGTGGAGGCGGCCGAGAATAAACTGAAATCTATTACGACCCATCACCTTTCCAAAGAAAGGTGTTAAGATGATTGGGTCCGTTGTCCAATAGGCAGGAATTTGGTTTTTCTTCACCACACCCATCAAGATTACCAGGGCCAAAAATAGGAACATCTCTGATATAGTCACGGGAAAGTCATACTGTTCTGCATGCTTGCTTGTGGTTCCTAGGCGTTCACTTTCAAGGCGCTGGGATTGTGAAAATATATTCGTCTGTTCTACTATGCGCCCAACAAATGCCTCATCAAAAAACAAGTTGAAAAAATCTAAACGTGATGACCCAGCATTTACACCTGGAGCCGTGCAACCTGACCGCCACTCCTCAGTGAACTGGTGAATGATGGGAGTAAAATTACTCCCATCCTCCCAGTTCCACGTGACACCACCGTCTCCAGCCACGTCACCATCGTCCCCTTCGTCAGGGTGGGGAGGTGAGGGTGGTGGGGGTGGTTGGGGAGGTGGAGAGCGGCGCCTCTCATCACTCGCACTTCTCTTCCCTCTCCCTTTTCCTTTGCCCTTTCCCTTCCCTTTCTTTCCTTTCCCCACATCCTGGGGCTGTGGGGAGGAAGTTTGGGCATATTCAGGGGCGAAAGAAGTGCTGGGGAGTGACTCAACCTCCTCTCCCCTAGGCCTACGAGCACCACGTGCTCATGCTGCCTCCCTCACACCACTGGCCCCTTCACCCCGCACTACCCCCACACCACTCTCACTTTCACCCCGCGCTGCCACCACAACACTTTCCCTTTCTCCCAGCAATCCCACTACACCACTTGCTACTTCCCCAGACAAAGTACTTGAACCATACCTTAGGTGTCGTCTCGCCCCACCTTCTGATCCACGTGGTGATATTTTTTCCTTTCCCAACCACTCGGCGATATCACGTCCTAGCCCTCCGTCATCCTCATCGTCCTCATCCTCGTCCTGATCAGAATCGTGATGGAGAGATAGCTGCGCACGTGGCTGGGGAGCAGCCTGGCCTTCCCTTGCCTTATGGTATGTCACATACCGCGTTTTTCGGGGCGATGGGACCTCCTCATCACTGCTACTTATTTCTTCCTCTGGCTGGACGTAATCGCGATCCACCACATCATCATCGAGTGGAGAATCACTGTCTCCAGTGAAGGCTTCCAGGACGGATGCAATTTGCTCATCTGAGAGACCTTTCCGTGCCATGTCTGACCTGGGTCACTGCTTGCAGGTGAGTGACTGAGACAAGGGCAAGCGCGGGTCACGTGGGGTCTAGGACGCTGCCCGCCTGGCGGCAGGTAGGGGAGGCTTGGGTACCCGGGCGAAACGAAAATCTCCCGCGAATTTTGAAAATTGTGGAAATTATGAACCTTGCAATTGCAGGACGTTGAAGTACGTCCTCGGGACTGGCTGTGACAAAACGTGAGGACGTGGAAGTACGTCCTCGGGACGGCGCGGGTTAAGATGCTGGATCATATCGTACGTGATGGTGTCTGGTCCAGGGCTGGTGTCGTTACAGGATTTAAGGGCAAGGAGCAGTTCATCTAGCGTAAACTCTTTGTTGTACAGGGAGTCTACGTCTTCTGTGGCAAAGTCAATAATCTGTAGCTCAGCCATGCGTTTATGATGTTGGAAACGCGGATCATAATTGGCTGAGGTACTTACATGAGTAAAACTCCTGGCAAGGATGTTAGCAACGTCCACGGGCTCGTCATAGATGTTATTATTAAACTGCAGGGTGTTGACGGAAATATGGGCGTTTATTATTTAATATTCTTATAGTGGACCAGACTTTACGTAATGGTGTTGTACGAGTCACCGTGGACACAAAGGACCGCCAGGAGTCACGTTTGGCCCTTCTTATTATTCTCCTTGCCTCAGCCCATGCCTGTTTGTATGCAATAAAATTTTTCTCAGTGGGCTGACTATCAAAAATCCTGTATCTCCTATTGCATTTTCTTAATGCCTGTCAGCAATCCGGCATCCACCAATGTGCTCTATGCTTCGCATGAACTGTAGAAGTCTTGGGAATAGCAGCCTCAGCTGTGTGTAATATGGAAGTAGTTACATTTTCGACCTTAACATCTATGGTCTCCCCAGATATATCTAAATTGGCAATCCTTGAGAAGGATCCCCAATCTGCTTTCTTATAGTTAAATTTTGGAGGTGGAGGGTCCGAAATGATGTCGCGTGTATAAGAAACACAGATGGGTAAATGATCACTTCCCAAGGAGTCGTCGTAAAGGTCCCATGAGAAATCTTGATGTATACCAGGGGAGGCCAAAGATAAGTCAATGGCTGAAAAGTTACCAGTTCGATCATCTACACGAGTCGCTCTACCATCGTTCAGAAGACAGAGGTTGGACTGTAGTATTAGGTCGGCTACTTGCTCCCCACGACCATCGATCCTCAAGCTACCCCATTGATAGTGATGGGCGTTAAAATCGCCCAACACTAACTTATTCCCAGACAGATGTTCAAATAGTGAATATAAAGCATCACTATCAATGAGGCCATGTGGAGGACAGTACAGAGAGCAAATAGGCAGATACGTGTTATTGAATTTTACTCTGCATGCGACCGCTTCCAGAGTAGAATTTAGAATCACTTCCGTTTGTGGGTGTGATTTGTGTGTGTATATGGCTACTCCGTGACCTTCATATCTTCTATACAAGTGGTAGTGTTTTAACTGTGGAGGATCAGGATGATCCTCCAGGCACGTCTCCTGTATACAAACAACGACTGGCCTGTGTATAGAAAGCAAGATTGCTATATCTTGTAATTTATTCCCAATACCTCTACAATTCCACTGTAATATAGTGAATGTGGCGGTTTAAGATTTACATAGGGGGCCAGTGTGCTTTGTCTTTTTCTATCGCCCGCCGGCAGGCGAGTGACTACAGGGGGACCTATCCCGGTGCTTGTTCACGGGAACCTCCATATTGTCGTCAATTACGAGGTTCCCTGACTCCTCCGAGGAAGAGCTAACCTTCCTCTCCCTCGCTGGAGTGGGAACTGGAAGAACATGAGGACGAGACTGTTTTGTGAGGGTGGTCATGTTAATTTTACTAGACTTGTCGGGCTTCGCTTTAGGCCATACTGATGGAGAGGCAGCAGCAGAATGAGAATAGGTTAAAACCTTAGGGATATCACTGAGAGAGTTGGAGCAGACGGGAGGCCGAGATGGAGAGGTACTGTGAGTGGCAGGACAGAGAAGGACAAGATCAGTCTGCGTCACTACAGAGCACATCACAGGACGGGACATTACCGCCGAAGCATAGGACCTATTTGGTGTGGGAGTTGCATGCAACTCCTTCACCTTTTTCCTAGCTTCGAAATAGGAACAGCCCTCAGTTACCTTCACCATGCAGACCTCCTCCTCCTTCCACTTGGGACAGTCCCTAGAGGAAGTGGAGTGAGTGCCCTTGCAGTGAAAGCAACATACTGTCTCAGATGTATACAATGGTCCGCATCATGACCCTGGCTTGCAACCTTGCCACACACTGGCTGGGAAGCCCGACAAGTCTTTGCACCATGCCCTTACAGCTGGCATTTCAGGCAACGCAAAGAGTTAGGGATGTAATGCCGAACATGAACAATTTCGTATCCAACTTTCACAGAACTGGGAAGAGACACTTTGGCAAACGTCAAGACAATGGTTGCCATCTTTGTCCTTATGCCTTCTGAGTAGCGAGTAATAAATTTAGCCTCAATTACGTCTTGGTGCGCCAATTCACTTACGATTTCGTCCTCACTCATCACCATGAGATCCCTGCAAGTGACAACACCCTTGCAAGAATTCATGGAGACTGGGATTTTGGCTTCAACATTGTAACAGTGGAATTTATGCAGTTTCAGCAAATCTTTCACTTGTGATGAATTAACAGTTTTAATCAGGAGATCTCCGTTCGCAAGTTTTTTTACCAGTTCAACCTCTCCTGCACAGTGGTCAATCACCTTCTTGATATGGAAGGGATTGAGACTGGACAGGGGAGTGGAACCTAGCGCATGGAGAGTGACAAAGGTGGCATTGTCTACTGGGACGTCAAGCGGGGCACAAGTCTGGCGTTCGTCCGTCTGGGGGTGGTCAGTCTGGTCTTGCCTACTGTCATCAGGACCACCTCAGGGAGGCAGCAGGGGCGTCCGTCATAGTAACCACTCCCCGTGAGGGGGAAGCGAGAAGAAAGAGAAAAACGACCAAGGGACAAAGTACCTGGGGAAGACCCACCTAGTCTGAGATTACCCTCTCAAACCACTCTCGGGAGGACGCGCCTGTGTGTGACTCACACCACAGAGCGATCAGTGGGGGGTACACTCCAGAGGTGAGTAAGCAAAGGCAATCTCAGGAAACAGATATAGACACTTACTATATCTACTAAGGCCAGGGAGGAAAATTAGTACTAGCTAACCTAACTTTTATTCCCCCATTTACAAAACTATTGCCGGTGAGGTAGCCCTAGATCGCTAGAGGAGAGAACAACGAATACACGACTGCACTCTCCACGACCATCCATCAAAGTCCCCGAGTGTATCCTGCTAGCCACCATCTTTTTATACATGTGTGTGTGTGTGTGTGTGTGTGTGTGTGTGTGTGTCCCTTAAGTTAAATAGGTTATGGAATGCAAGGCATGTTGAAGGTGTGGACTAGGTCAGAGAAGGGAGATAGGTCAGGTCAGGTAACATGAGGTCAGGTAAGTTAAATACACCATAGAGACCCATATTCGCCTGCTACCATTTCAGTGCAGACTGCAGGGAGTGGTGTGGTTCGAAAATGGTACGAAAAAAGTACGATTTTTTTTCCGAAATTTCGTACCGTACCGAACTTGGAAAAAATATAGAATCGCAATTTCGAACCATATTTTTCGCTCTTTTCCAACCTTACCGTACCGTAATTTAGCACCGTACCGCACCGTACTGCATGATCTGCCTGTTAGTGTATTTGTGTTCTACCCAGACAGTTATGATTCAACATAGAAAGAATATCAAATAGTGATGGAGTTTTTTGCTGGTACATCCAATCCAGGTAGTTTGGGAAAGCACTTACAATACTGAATATAATCGCCTGGAGCTGTTATCATTGACTGATTGATTAACCCAAAGAAAAATTAGCGGCGCAACTGCCTTGTGTGGCACCGGACACCTGTTAAACAAACGACAATAAAAGAATAAAAGCAGACAGTACGATAAAGTAAAAGAAGTAAAAATTAAAGACACTCAAAGCATCAAACACTGAAACTTACAAAGGAGTCTGGGTGCCTGCACAAAGGAAAGGATCCCACCCCTTTCCTTCACCCCAAAGTACAAGCATCCCCTCCAAGCACCGGGCTGTGTTAGTAATAATATAATGAAGACGTAACATGAGAGACAGGGTTAACCTCAGTCCGATGATGTCTTCTTCAGATTTGTCAGGTAATTACTAAAAGACTTTGCTGAAAGTACGAGGGACATTTATTGAAGAGTTTAATGAAACGAGGGACATTTACTGAAGAGTTTAATGAAACTCATATCTAGTTTCCTACAAGCTGCATAAAACCGTCTAGATTATTTTTCTGGTTACTACGATGACGTCATAAGTTTATTGTTACCTCCAGAAAATAATATTAAACTCAGGAAGAATTTCTCTTATTCAAGGGGTTCCGGAAAAATACATCTGACCGCCCAAGCTCAGGCTCGGATTTTTTTTTTTCCTTTCTACCTCAGTAAAACCCCCTGGAGGTTTCAAGATCATACTTCTAATGAAAGATATCTGTTCTTATCTGGAAAACCAAAGATCCTGTGTTTACTTATTAACTACGATTATTTTGTATTTTCATACCTCCAGATGATTCTTTTCGCGATAGAATAAACATTTCAGATTGGTGTCCGAATTCTTATTGGTTAAAGAATCTCCCTAACAGTTCTTCCTTGGCAATTTATTTTGCTCATGAGGATACTCCTTACTGTCCTCTTCTGTCCATTAAAATTATGAAAATACTATCAAACACAGAAGAAATTACATATAAATTGACATTTTCTTTTCCAAAAATAAATCCTGAGGAGCAGGTGTTAGGAAGCTTCTTTACCCGACGAGAATGTGACCCTGGGAGAGTGAAATATAGTCTTCATTAACATCATCTATACTAGTGGTCTCCCCCAAAATATTATGTTTAAACGAAACGTTTAAATGACTTCGACCCGCACCTCGTCAGCTGAGGCAGCTCCTTAATATTTTTCTCTAGGCGATTTATTTTAATTGTTACATCCTACTGTCCTCCTCCATTATGAAAATTCTTCCAGTATCGCCATATTCTGCACAAATAACGCAGAAAAATATTAACCACTAATATCCAATATTAAATCGATAAAGAAGAGGTGTTAGGAAACTTCCTTTACCGACGAGAATACGAACTTTAGATCTATGCCTATTAACAGCTCGAGGATGGTTAAGGCTGACAACTTTTTTCCCCGTCTCAGTTTTCCCACAGGATATGACCTGCAGTATCAGTTTACATCCAGGTCCCTAATACAATATATGACCTGCAGTATCAGTTTACATCCAGGTCCCTAATACAATATATGACCTGCAGTATCAGTTTACATCCAGGTCCCTAATACAATATATGACCTGCAGTATCAGTTTACATCCAGGTCCCTAATACAATATATGACCTGCAGTATCAGTTTACATCCAGGTCCCTAATACAATATATGCCCTGCAGTACCAGTTTACATCCAGGTCCCTAATACAATATATGACCTGCAGTATCAGTTTACATCCAGATCCCTAATACAATATATGACCTGCAGTATCAGTTTACATCCAGATCCCTAATACAATATATGACCTGCAGTATCAGTTTACATCCAGATCCCTAATACAATATATGACCTGCAGTATCAGTTTACATCCAGGTCCCTAATACAATGGTGAAAGATTTTCTAAAAGTGTTATCAACCAAAAGTCACAAGCTTAATTGAAGGTTAATTATAATATGAGAGAGGAGTGGATTCCTGACGGTAAGATAGTGAGATGATTCCCACCTGGATCACGGAATAAGTTACGGAGAAGCATTTCTCTATGACTGTAGACTAAACTTTCACAGAACTAACCAGGATGTCAAGCTTGCATTTTTGCGAATAGATGTTTCAGTACTAATATCCAAGATATGACATGTGATGGTGTGTTTCCCTCATCTGCCAAGGAGTCGTAGGAACTGATGAGTCTCTGTCCAAGGTCATACAAATTACTGTCCCCTTACATATATTGGATTCGCAACTATGTGAATCATCATCTCACTCCCATTACTTTATTAATCATGATAAGTGTTCTGAACGTTGTCCTGCCTATAGGAAAAGTAACATTATTGCTCTTGCAAGGAGAACTTCATAGAGATTGTGGGTACTGGAAGTGTTGATGCTTTGTTTCTTTTCGACCCTACAAAATGGCTGACTCTATACAGGCTACTTATTGGTACAGGTGTCGTGTATGGGAAATATTTGCTGTATAAAACATGTTTTACGCTAAGGCTGTTCCTTTCACCGACTCCAGTCCTATCTTGGATCCGGTTTTCTAGAAGAGTACATCACAGCTGTTTCCACTAATACGGAGGACACTGTTGTTCTGATTCTGTTTCTGTTTTTGGTACTTGCTTTCATATTCCATCCTTCAATAATATGGTGTTTTCTGTACCTATATTTCTTGTATCTTCAGGCGACGTTATTAATGATAATCAAAACCCTCGTAGGTCATTGTGTTAGGAGCAGTCTCCATCAAAGTCAGGTTAGTAGCATTAATCAATCCATACACTCACCTCTTTTTCCTCTGCCCAAATTATTAATGTATGTAGTAATGGTTAGTTTTACTCCTTCATGCATATTAGTACAGCTGTATGGACCTGGAATAGTCAACATTCATGCTGCCATTCCTTTCCTTGTAACACAATACCCCGTATTCTCGTCGGTTCAGTAAGCTTCCTACCACCTCATCAAAGCAATTTATTTTGCATATTACTCAATATTACCATCTTGTAAGTCATTGAAATCACTGAAACAACACCATAACATACAAATTGATGTTGATTAGCCATATCGAAAATTACATAGCTAAGACAGAGGTTTAGGTAGCATCCTTGACCGATAAGAATATGGGCTGACAGAGGCCTGGTGTGAGAAGGTTGATGAGAGATTACATAAGAGAGAAGAAAATTAAATGTAGATGAAATGACGAAACAGAGTTACCAAAAAGATGGAACAACGGTGTGAGAAAGGCAGATGCTTCGAAATACAGAGTCTCGCCTATATTGGAGGAGATGAGGAGGGTCTGGAGCAAATCGGAGTGGAATGGAATGATATATAGGGAGGGGATGGAACTGAGAGTCGGGGTCAATGATCTATAGCCTGAAAGATGAAGTGACCAGAGTTAACGGTATAACAATCAACTGCGTCTAACTAGAAATTTGAAGTTGGTTGTTAGTCGATGAAAACTGTAACGTGAGACAAAATTAAAGGCGATATGAATCCTCACTGCAGACAGAAATATTGTGTATATCTTTAGGAGTCTGTTCCCTATAAAGTCACTCGGTTCGGTTCCACTGAATATACAGGCAGTTACTATCTATCTATCTATCTATAGCCCGACGCCCTAATCCTGCAAAGGGTGGCCGCAGACAAAACGCCTCCAAGTCGCTCTGTCACCCACAATTTGACTACCCTCCCCCCAACTCACCCCCCCCTCTTTCATATACCTCTCAACTCCATCCCTCCACCTCATCCTCGGCCTACCTCTCCCTCTCCCTCCCTCCACCTCACCTACATACACCCTCTTAGTCAGTCTTTCATTCTCCATTCTCTTCACATGTCCAAACCACCTCAGTGTATTTCTCCTAATCTTCTCAACCACATCCACATCCACCCAACAGCGTTCCTTCACTTCTTCATTCGTCAACATGTCCCTCCACGTCACTCCACATGCTTCTCTCAAGTAAGTCATTTCCACTGCTCTCACTCTTGACTTGTTCCCCTCTTGCAAGGTCCATGCCTCGCTTCCATACGTCAGGGTAGGGATCACAATACTATCATGCAGTGACTTCTTAACTTCCATACTCACCTCCCTATTTCTCATCACTGCTTTCAGTGTACCAACAACCGTCCTTCCCTGCTGTACCCTTTCACGCACTTCATCCCCCAAAGTTCCATCCTTACTCATCACACTTCCCAAATACTTGAATGCACTCACATTCTCCATATCCTCACCATCCAACCTCACTGCACACTCTGTGACTTCATTCCTCTCAAACACCATAACTTTACTCTTCTTTACATTAACTTTCAGATTCCTCCTCCTACACACTGTCCCAAAATCATTCACCAAACCTTGCAACTCCCATTCATCTTCACTCAACAGTACTGTATCATCAGCATACAGCAACACCGGAAGCTTCCAAATCTCACCCTCATTCATTAGAGCCACCCCCACATCCACTGCCCTACCCTGTACCTCCTTTACAACCCCATCCATGTATATATTAAACAGCCATGGAGACATCACACAACCCTGTTTCAGTCCCACATTGAGATCAAAGAACTCACTCAGCTCACCATCCTCTCACACCATAGCCCTAGCTCCCTCGTACATACTCTTCACAGCACTCAACAATTTCCCCTCCACTCCATATATTCTTAATACCTTCCACATACCTTGCCTATCTATTCTGTCATAAGCTTTCTCCAAGTCCATGAAGGCAGCATACACTTTCCTTCCCTTCTCTAGATACTTCTCCACTAAACATCTTAGAACAAATATCTGATCTACACACCCTTTTCCCTTCCTAAATCCCCCTTGTTCTTCTCCAACTAGCTCCTCTGTCATATGCCTAACTCTATCAATGAGTATTCTACCATATATTTTACCAGTCACACTAAGTAGGCAAATACCCCTATGGTTACCACATACTTCTCTCTCCCTTTTTCCTTTGTATAAAGGAACAATTATACCTGATTTCCAGTCCTCTGGAACCCTTCCCTCTTCCCAAGCCAATCTACACAACTTCCATATCCACTCCACAACAATCTCACCCCCATACCTCAGCATTTCACCACACACTCCATCAATTCCTGGGGCCTTTCCCAACTTAATCTTCTTCATCGCTTCCACTACTTCCGCCCTACTGATCTCTTCCTCCCTCCTCTCATCTCTTCTTCTCCCAGCCATTCCCCAACCACTTATACTCGCACTGCTCTCACTCTCTACATTCAACAAATCCTCAAAGTGCTCCTTCCATCTCCTCAGTTTCTCTCTCTTCTCCACCAACAATCTATTATTCCTATCTTTCACTCCCCGACTATTTCCCCTTTCACACTGCCTTACTTTCTTTACCTCCTTCCAAAACAATTTCTTACTCTCCCTCCATTTCACACTCAGATTCCTCCCAAACTCTTCATCCACTTTCTTTTTACTCTCCTTCACCAGTCTCTTAACCTCCCTTCTCCTGCTCACATATACCTCTCTCTTCTCTCCCTCATCTTCTCCCCTACCTCTACTCGCTAACCATTCACTATATGCCTTCTTCTTTTGTTCCACAGCTCGTTTCACCTCATCATTCCACCATCCTGTCCCTTGCACACCCTTGCATCTCCTCCTCACTCCACAAACCGCCTCACACGCTGTGCCTATCTCTTCCGTGATTATCTTACATACGTCTTCCACCCCTTCCATCTGCTCTAGCTCATACCTTCCCAATCTTTCTTCCACTATGCTCTAATACTCTGTCATTTTCTCACTATCTTGCAATTTCTCCACTCTTCTCACAGGGGTTGCTTCCTCCTGTCTTGCCCTTCGTCTCCTCAACCACTTTCTTTGCAGCTCTATCTTGGCCATCACTAAGTGATGGTCCAAGACTCCATTCCCCCACCCTCTCCACACTTTTGCATCCAACACTTGTCTCCTCATTCGCTCATCCACACACACGTAGTATTGCCTTTCGTTCAACAAGTTCACCATCCATCCTCCTCATTACTCTCCATGTATACCGGTGGATCATCTTATGCCGAAAGTAGGTGTTGGCTATTGCCAAACCCTTACAAGCACAGATGTCCACCAAAGCACTTCCATTCTCATCTACGTCAGCTGGAACACCCCACTGACCAACCATTCCATCCACTCGTACATTCCCAACTTTGCCATTCATGTCTTCAATCAACAGCACTCTCTCGCTCCTCTCAAACTTGTCCATACACGCTTCTACACTCGCCCAGAACTCATCTTTCACTCTTGCTACTCGATCCTCTGTTGGAGCATACGCACATACAATCGCCCACGCTTGTATACCTACTTTCATCCTCACCCATACAATCCTTGTACCCACTGTTCCACAGGGGGAGGCGTGGCTGAATCGGTAGAGAGGCGGCCTGCAGTCCTGATGGACCCAGGTTCGAATCCTGGCTGGGGCAGGGAACAGTTTAAGGATTTGAATTTCATAAAAGGCAGACCTTCCTGATCTACCAGATGACCCGCCGACATGTCGTAAAAATACCCCCGCTAATACCAATACACCAGTCCTGTATGAGACAGCCCTAGCATGTATTCAGTATGGACGGTGGGTCCACGTTAGCGCCGAAGTGGTGACATGTGGAGGTGTAGGAGGACTACTGGGCCTTGGGATAGGCTACTGCCCCTGAGATATAGGCCCTGAAGCCTTTGCCCAGAGTCGGACACACAAAAAAAAAAAAAAAAAAAAAAAAACTCATATTCTCCTTCCACTTCTTGCTTATCATCAGACATACTCCCTCTCTTGCCCTCTCATTTTCATTGACTCCCGCACATAAACCTAAACCATATTCCCATTCTCTCATCTTTTCACCTTTCCATTTAGTTTCAGTCAATCCAGTTACATGACATCATAAAGAACATATAAGAAATTTCACTGAGTTCAGGTAACATCACCTTTAAACTGAGTTATGTTGTTTTAGTAACGTATTGTTACATTCATAATGCAGCCAACCGTCATTTCTGTGTGTGTATGTGTGTGTGTGTGTGTGTGTGTGTGTGTGTGTGTGTGTGTGTGAGAGAGAGAGAGAGAGAGAGAGAGAGAGAGAGAGAGAGATGTTGGAACTGTAACAAATCAAAAATACGAAGTATTACCACACCTCTTTAAGGGCATGGCAGGCCCTACCTTGTCCTCGTAAGGTTTCCAAACAGCAGGTACTTCCATCACTCGGATACCTTCCCTACTGAGTGTCTTCTCGATCATCTCACTTTTATACATCAGCGCCAGGCACACAGCGACGACAGGACAGTTTTTAAGGATTGAATGGATATCAGAAGTGGGTAAAACTAAGGTGGTAGCAGGGCCATGGGAGACGGTACAATAATTCTTCTCAGTGCGACTGCTTAAAGCAAAGATTTCCTCGAGAAGAAGGACGCGAAAGTATAATATTTTCCTCTCATGGACCGTACCTTCCTCTTTGCTGCGTACGTAAATATATGTATTATTAAGTGTGTTTAGACGATTTCTACTTTCTGCCGAGAGAGGCAGTCGAAATTTGTTTACTGTGTAGCAAAAAACTAAATTTGGCCTTGAAGATCATCGTTCATATATAAGTTTCAACGTTCAAATTCCATAATTTTATGTGAGACTTTTTCAGTAAGTGTAATGAAAGTTGTTACTGGAAAAAAAAAAAGTGCAGCGTTCTGTATCAGTTGGTTTTGCTTTGAAAGTATTAACTATTCGCAAAATCATCGGCATTCAGCCTATATGGTCAGAGTGGACGACATGACACTGGATTTGCCAATGAACTAGTTTTGCACAAAAACCTTGATGTCTTGACATACCAAACTATTTCTAATTATTAGTGTCAAACCGACATGTTAGAAAAATATTTCATTACATGGTCTTAATTTGTTACGAAATACTTTAAGTCTTGAATATGTAGTAAGAAATTTACATTCATCTTTCGAACACACACACACACACACACACACACACACACACACACACACACACACACACACACACACACACACACACACATGCCAGCTACTTGAGGGCATTGCTACCTGTTGGTTGCTCTGTATTCCTTGTATGATTTATCATGAATTATAAATGACATGTTCCGTTGTATGTTTTACATAAAATCTCTATATGAATTAATCAAAACAATAATTTATTAATCCTTATTATGTATATAATTTTGGAACAAGCTTAAAAGATGGAAAAAGGCTATGTTCATTTACATTTACATGGCATCATACGTGAGCGTGACTATGGATATGTGGCTTAAAATATTCCTCCAAATACCATATTATTTATTATCAAGACTTGATACACTAAACAAACAATAACAGCAACAATGATCAGTTTTCTTGGGAGGTAAGTTTGCTGTTGTTGTTCTCGTCACTTTGTTTATTCATCCCGGAAAACAAAATGTCAAGCCAAGCAAAATGCGGCAGAGCAGAGCCTGTTGTGCGTCGTCGCTGTGTGCCTGGCGCTGATGTATAAAAGTGAGATGACCGAGAAGACACTCAGTAGGGAAGGTATCCGAGTGATGGAAGTACCTGCTGTTTGGAAACCTTACGAGGACAAGGTAGGGCCTGCCATGCCCTTAAAGAGGTGTGTTAATACTTCGTGTTGTGATTTGTTACACTTCCAACATGTGTCTCCCCCCCCCCCCATCTCTCTCTCTCACTCTCTCTCTCTCTGTCTCACACACACACACACACACACACACACACACACACACACACACACACACACACACACACACACACACACACACACAGAAATGACAGTTGGCTGCATATTGAATAAAACAATACGTTGCCAAAAAAACATAACTCAGGTTAGACGTGATGTTGTCTGAACACAGTGTAATACCTGATATGTTTTTTTTATATCGTTGTGTAGCTGCCTGCATATTCCATGGAAGCGAACCGAGTTACCTCATAGGGAACAGGTTCCCAAAGATATACACAATACCTCTGTCTGCGGTGAAAATTCATGGCCGTATTTTTTCTCATGGTTATTCCTCTACCAACCATGAATGTCAGTTTTGTAGTAAGACACCGTTGATTGTTATGCCGTTTACTCTGGTCACTACATCTCTCCCTGGCAATAGATCATTGACCGCGACTTTCAACTCCCTCTCCTCCCCAAATATCATTCCATTCCACTCCGTTTTGCTCCATACCCACTTCACTTCCTCCTTGATATATGCGAGACTGTACTTCGAACCCCCTGCCTCTTTCGTACCATCATTCCATCTCCTCTTTGGTAACCCTGTTCCGTCATTGGATCTACCTCTAATTTTCTTCTCTCTTTGGTAATCTCTCATCATTCTTCTCACAAGGCCTCTGTCAGCCATGGGCCCGTATTCTTGTCCGTTAAGGAAGCTCCCTAACACCTCTGTCTTAGTGATGTCATTTTAGATATGGGTAGTTGGTATCAGTTTTTATGTTATTTATGATGAGTCTGGTGGTATTTCAGTGATTTAAATGACTTAAAAATGATAATAACGAGTAATGAGCAAACTAAATCGCTTAGGTGGAGGTGTCAGGAATTATTCTTAATTAATGAATATACGGGCCATATTGTTACAGGGAAAGGAATGGCACCATGAATGCTGACTTTTCCAGTTACATACAGCTGTAATAATATGCATGGAGGAAGTAACCAACCATTACTACATTCATTAACTAGAAAACATTCAGAAAGTGCAAACATCCGCCAATGCCATTGCAGGATCCGGATCCGGATCCGCCACCAAATTTAATCAATTCTTTCTTGTACCATGCCCCACCGTTGCACAAAATTTCATCGAAATTCCTTGAGAACTTTTGGAGTAATCGTGTGGACAAAAAAATAAAAATAATAAAATAAATAAAATCCCGGGTCCGGATGGTGATCCAGATCAACACTAAAATCTAATGGATTGTTCCTTGGGCAGTACCCTACCCCTGGAAAAAAAATCGGCAAAATCCGTTTACAACTTTCTGAGTAATCCTGCTAACAGACAAACAGACGAACAAACCAATGCTGGCAAAAACATAACCTCTTTGGCGGAGGTAACAATATGGGTAGAAGAAAAAGAGGTGAGTGTATGGGTTGATGGGTATTTACTAGCCCGATTGTGATGGGGACTGCTTCTAACGGAATCACCACGAGGGTTTTGATTATCATGAATAAAGTCGCCTCCATCAGATATTATCCATACACGACATCTGTGCACTGCACATTGGACAATGAGGACCCTTCATAGATTCGGACATGGTGCAGGGACAAAAGAATTACAAGTGTCCACAATCGCAGCACGCACATTAGCTTTGAAGTTCAATTTGGAAGAGCACTATTGTTGTCTTTCCTAGATACAGCACAGCCTAATGAAACACTGAGAACTCTTATTATGATTAATAAAAATAGAAGGAGAGTGAGATGATGATTCAGAAAGTTGAGAGCTTATTTAAAGTAAAGGGGTGTGACTCTGGACATAGACTCATTAGTCCCTACGACAACTTGGCAGAGGAAAGAAACACACCATAACATGTCACTCCTTGGATCTTAGTTCTGAATCATTTATATGCAAAAGCACAAGCTTGAGTGTGATGGAAATAGCATAGGTATATTACATGACATACTGGTTAGTCCTGTGAAACTTTAGTAAACGGTCATACAGATATGCATCTCCTTATCCCATCAGCTCCCAGAGTTCCTCTGGGATTTTGCTGGAAGGGTACTAAGCGTACCGCCCTCCGCCTATCGGTTCATTCTCGCAAAGCTCATAGGTCTCATAACCAGATCACTAGTGGGCACCTGAGAGTGAAGAAAACTCTAAGCTGGCTGCAACAGAGGTTCTGCTGGATTGGTATGTGTCAGGATGTTGAAGTGTGGTGTCGGGCGTGTGATGTATTTGTGCCAAGAAAGTACTCAAGAAACGTGGATGCGCCCCCCTCCAGCTGTGCCACATGGGTGCACCGATGGAAAGAGTTGCAGTGGACATTGCTGGACCTCTGCTACTCACTGAAAGAGGAATGTGGTCTATATGTGTTGCCATGGACTAATGACAAAGTGGCCAGAAGCCTATGTCATCCCTGATCAAGAGGCTGCGACTGTTGCTCAGGTGTTGGTTGACCAGTTCTTCTGTCGTTTTGGGATGCCACAGGAGCTACATTCAGACCATGGTAGAAATTTCGAGTCTGCTGTGTTCCGTGAGTGCTGCAAGTTACTGGGGATCAAGAAGACCAGGGTGATCCCACTAAGGCCACAGTCAATTTGAATGTTGGAGAATTTCAACTGGACTCAGGAACAAGCACTGACCAAGTACTGCGTAGAGGGACAAACGGAATGGGACCAGAAATTACCTGCGTTGCTGTTGGCATATCGGTCTGAATCCCATGAGTCTACCGGCTACACCCCTGCTAAACTGATGTTGGGCCCTGAGTTAAGTTTACCCATTGACTTGTTAATGGGAAGACCACCAGGTGAGGAGCTGCCTGCAGACACCTCCAGCTATGCAATGCATCTTCACGAAAGGCTGGCTAAGGTAGATTATGAAGTCCGAGAAGCTCCGAAGTTTTCAAGCGACATGATGAAGTGCAAGTATGATGCCAGGGCAAGTGATGTGGGCTTCAAGGGTGGTGACAAAGTTTGGTTTATACAATCCTCAGCGGAAGAAGGGACAGTCTCTGAAGCTGCAGAGCCCGTGGGACGGGCCTTACACTGTGTTGGACCCCATATCAGACTTAACGTACCGTATTGGGGGAGGCAGGAAATCTCACCCAAAAGTGGTACATGTGAATCGTCTGTGGCAGTACCATGGGCCAGGACAGTAAAGCTGGGACCTCTCCGAGGAATCGTGCTCTCCCGCAGCCAAGGACGTTGAGGAGCACCAAGGAGCTGAATTGCAAGAGGATGGTGACAGTTTACCAAGAGAAGCAGTGCATCAGGAAGAGGACCAAGACAATCTAGGAGGAGTGGACTGTGTGGAGGAGCAAGAACATTGTCAGAAGCGGCATAGTAGAAGACCTAATAAGTTGAATGATTATTTTCTGTATAATCAAATGTTTTGATTAAGGATTATATTTGCATTCATAGGGTAATTTTGTTGGGACGACAAAAAGATTAGGGAGGGGGTACTATTGAGGAGCGGGATTTGCTAGTAAGGAAGTGCTTGGGTATTCCTGATGATTCTTGTAGTTCGGTTACATGTCAGAGTTGCCAGTTAGCCTGCTATTTGTGAACGTAGTTATTTTGTAAGTTATATGTTAATTTTTTTGTTTTTTTTTCTTTGTAATGTTTTAGTTATGTGATTGTTAACTTATGTACTTTTATCTTAGTCTGTATGCTAAATAATTTAGAGTGTTATGCAGTGTAAGAAAACTCTGGCATGTTGTGGATGTCTCTGATTTGGTAACCGTAGATGCTAGAGTAAACTAGAATCTTCGAGAGCAATGCAAGGTTATCTAAGGATGAGGAAAGGACTAATGCAGCAAGGTTATATAAGGATGAGGAAAGGACTAGAGCAGCAAGGTTATATAAGGATGAGGAAAGGACTAGAGCAGCAAGGTTATATAAGGATGAGGAAAGGACTAGAGCAGTTTCAGTTCAGTTTGAGTATAGGTCAGTGTCAGTTCAGTGTTAGTGCAATTAGTGAAGACTGTACTGCTGCGGTACTTGTGGAAATAGTGAAATGTAATTGGCAAGCTTTAAGCGTAATTATTTAGAAAATGGAGACAACGAACGTGAGAAGCTTGTTTATATTCAACGCCTGAGATGGTCATGTGTGCTGTACATCGAAAGGTTGACAACAGGAAGGACAACTCACTGGGCAATATCCTTCCTATACTGAAATACTGCTGTTGGAACCTGTGGCAGAGTGGGACAGGGACGTAAAAGTATCATTATATATACATACAATGATTGATTATGTGTGTGTGGATGAAAGGATGAGAAGCTGTGTAATGGATGCAAAAGTATACAGAGGTTGGATGAATGGACTTTCTGACCACCACCAAGTGGTAGTCAGAATCAAGGTACAAATGAACGGGAGAAATAGAAGAAGGGAAGGACAGGAGGAAGTAGCTTATACAATAAGAGTGGAAAGGTTACAAGACGTTGGAAAAATGCAAATTATAAGAGGGAAGTGGAGGAGCGACTGGGTAAATATGGATTGGAGCTGATGGGGGAAGTGGAAGGTGTGTGCGAGATATTCACAGAAGAATTGTATGGAGCACGTGAGGTGGTGTGTGCGATGAAGAGAAGACGAAAGGGGGGTACAGAGAACAGCATGGTGGAATGAAGAAGTGAGAGAGGCTGTGGCACAAAAGAAGAAAGCATATAGTGAGTGGATGATAAACAGGGGCGTGGAAGAATTTAAAAGACAGAAGAGAGAGTTATATGTAGAGAGGAAGAGAGGTGAAAAGATTATTAAGAAAGTAAGAAGAGAATGGATAAGGAATTTGGAAGGAATTTGAGTGTAAAGTGGAGGGAATATAACAAAATGTTCTGGAAGGAGGTAAAAAGAGTGGGACAGGGTGGCAAACAAGTCAGATGGGGGGTGAAAGATAAAAATGGTAGATTACTGGTGAAGAAGGGAGAAAAAGTTAGCTGATGGAGAGAACACTTTAAGCAGAATAGCCTAGGAGGAAGGTAGAATCCTGGAGGATAGGAAGTCAGGTATAATTATTCCTCTATACAAAGGAAAAGGGGAAAAAGAAGTGTGTGGTAATCATAGGGGCATTTGTCTTCTTAGTGTAATATGAAAAGTATATGGTAGGATACTTCATGACAGAGTTGGGGGAATAACAGAGGAATTAGTTGGAGAAGAACAGGGAGGTTTTAGGAAGGGAAGAGGCTGTGTAGATCAGACTTTCATTTTTAGATCTTTAGTGGAAAAGTTTCTAAAGAAGGGAAAGAAGTTGTATGCGACCTTCATCGATTTGGAGAAAGCATGTGACAGTGTGGATAGGCAAGGATTGTGGAAAGTATTAGGAATATAGGGAGTAGATTGGAAATTGTTGAAGGCCGTGAATAGTATGTATGAGCGTGGTGAGGCTGCAGTGGATGTGGAGAGTGAACTGAGTGAATTTTTCTATTTGAAGGTTGGATTGAAAAATGGATGTTTCATGTCTCCATGGTTGTTCAATCTGTGTATGGATGGAGTTATAAAAGAGATACAAGGAAGGGCAGTGGATGTTGGGGCGGCCCTAGAGAGAGATGGCAGTGTTTGGAAACTCCCTGTACTGTTATTTGCAGATGATACTGTGTTGTTTAGTGAAGACGAAGGGGATCTGCAAGGCTTGGTGGATGAGTCTGGGAGAGTGTGTAAGAAACGGAATCTAAAGGTGAATGTAGGGAAGAGTAAAGTTATGGTCTTCGAGAGACGTGAAGTCAGTGAATGTACAGTGAGGTTGGATGAGGAGGAAATGGAAAATATAAGTGCGTTTAAGTACTTGGGTAGTGTGATGAGTAAGGATGGAAGTTGAGAGGGTGAAGTGCTTGAAAGGGTACAACAAGGAAAAAAGGTGCTGGTTCCTTGAGTGCAGTGACAAGAAACAGGGAAGTGAGCATGGAAGTGAAAAAGTTACTACATGATTGTATTGTGATACCAACCCTTGTGTATAGAAGTGAAGCTTTGACCTTGTTGGAGGGACAGAAACCAAGAGTGAGAGCAGTGGAAGTGAGGTATGTGAGAGGACCATGTGGAGTCACGTGGAGAGACAGGCAAATGAGGAAGTGAAGAGGTGTTGTGGTGTGGATGAGATAGGACACGTTAGGAGGAGACACACTGAGGTGGTTTGGCCATGTGGAGAGGATGGAGAGTATATGTGAGGGGGGGTGGAGGGAAGGGGTAGCCGAAGATGAGATAGAGGGATGGAGTGGAGAAGTATATGAGGGAGGGGGGGGGGAGCTGGCAGCAGGGCAGTGAATGGCAGGGGACAGGGTAGCGTGGAGGCGATATGTTTGTGGCCACCCATTGCGGGATTGAGGCATCTGGGAAAATCTATCTATCTATATATATATATATATATATATATATATATGCCAATGGCCATACCACGTTGAGTACACCGCTTCCCGTCCGATCAGCGAAGTTAAGCAACGTTGGGTCTGGTTAGTAGTTGGATGGGTGACTGCCTGGGAACACCAGATGCTGTTGGCATCCGTACATGTCAAGTGGGGTTGGTGGAGGATTAGTGCCCCTCCCTGTAAAACAATTAACTCTAAGCCCTTGGCCACCCCGTCTGGGATACATGGCGTCTGGCAATGAATGAATGTATGTATATATATATATAGATAGATAGATAGATATTGACAGATATCTATATATAGATATATAGAAAGATAGATAGTTGGATACATAGACAGATAGATATTAAGAAAAAAGTACAAAATCTGCTCAGTTGAATTGGCCTCATTCTCATTCACTCATCATTCAAAATCACGGAATCCTGACTCCACCTCACAGATATTAACATCCACACTTACGTGCTCTTCTGTACGTCCCTCTTCAACCAAGACACAGGCCGCCCCTGATGGCTCAAGAATCTCGAAGTTTACCAGTTCATATGGGTCGTCCTCCTAGACTGGCTCCCTTTAACTACAGCAAGCAGTGTAAGTACCATGATACACCTATAGGTTGTACTGCTCATCGTTTTTTGTAAATTTGTCATCTAGCCCATGAACTTTTTTCACTTTGAAGGTCATCTTCATATTATTTTGAAATATGACTGTCAGTTGTGCCGCCAGTTCATATTTATTCACTCAATCAGTCAATTTCGTTTTAACATAACTCTGTCAGCTATTTACTGCTTAAATGTGCTGGAATTAGAGTTTTGGAGGGATGTTTTTTTTTATATATAGATAATGGATGGAGGAAGAAAAAACAAAGGAAATAAATTAGTCCATGTGCCTAAAGGGATCCTTCATTCATAAAATATTTATAACAACTGGATATGAATTGAAGTGGATTAAATGTTTGAGGGAAACAACTCCCAGGAAGTGAATTCCAGAGAGTAGTAGTTCTGGGGATAAATGAATTTTGATAAGCAGAGGTTCTGCATTGCTGGGGAGAGAGTGTGAGTTCATGGGCGCTCCCAGTCGCCCGAGTATTTTGGGAGAAAATGTGAATAGGAGGCACAATTGAAGCAGTTCGTCAGAGCACTTACAGTAAAAATATCGATAAAATAATGCCAAAGAAGCAACATCTCTACGTACTGATAAAGGAGGAAAGTCCTGCATAATGGCAGGATTTTGATTAACCCATCACGTCCCGACCACTTTCGCACCTCTGACACCCCCCAGTCCCGACCACTTTTGGAAAAAAAACTTTTGGCTAAAACTTCCGCTTATGGTGAGAAACAAAGGAAAATCACAAAGAAAGTACTTACCGTGGTCCGCAAATGGTCAGAACAGGTGAGGTCCCCCGCGCCAGGTATTGTATTCTATCATAGAGGTGTGAGGCGCTCATGTTTTCTATGGTAGGTAATATTGGGAGAAACAACAAACAACACTTCTACATTTATTGAATTTGAACTAATAAACAATAAGAATAACAATATAATGATTTTCAATGACATATATATGAAAAATAAGCATTGTACCTTCGCACGAGCATAGCGAGTTTGGTCCGATTGGTAAAACGCTATGTGCTAAGGTTCTTGTTTCAGTCAACATATCATTTTTTCTACTTGTATACTACTGTTTCAATGCCATTTTACCATTTTGTACTGTATGTAAATGTTTTCAGCTGTTTTCATTCATTAAGATGACATGTAGCACAAGTATAGTGCACATATGCATACTCAGCGCACTCGCTATGACTCGTAATTCAACATACAACATTGTTTTATCACTTTCATAATATTTTCTTCTTTACATTGAACGTTTCCTCCACCACTGTAAACGTTTTCAATTATTTACATTCATTACGAGGGCATTTAGCGAAATGCTAGCTCATAATCTCGTAGCAAGCACACTCTCTAACACTCGTGTTTCCACTCTTACTTTATTTCTTCAGTCCCAATATACTTTACCACTTATATTACACCCATTTACACCCTATTCTGCACTATACATATTTACTGACATTATTTATTCTAGTGAGCATCAGAATATCGCATGAAAATACCCTCGCAATGAATGTTTCGACCAACATAATACTCATACACTTACATACTAATATTCCACTTATATTACACCCGTGTTCACTTGTAGACTCCTATTTACATATTTACGGGCCTTATTTATTCCACTGAGCGTCTGAATATCACATCAAAATACCCTCGCAAGGTATGTTTGCATGTAGATAAGATTCATACACTTACATAATAATTTTCCACTTATATTACACCCGTTTTCACTTCCATACTACTATTTACAGATCTACGGGCCTTATAATTACATGAGCGTCTGTTTGTCACATTTATTTCAGAGTATCAGCGTCCTATTGTATTCACACCTTATCAGAAATGCAGGAGCGTGTGAAACTCACTGAAACATGGGTGAATACACAGACCCACGACACACTGAATGCACTCATAGCGGGTGTCCTTTCTCTGAGTGGTGGGCCTCACGCGGGAATTGCTACACAAGTGACACCTGCGTTGGGGCATAGGTCTATTTGCCTGGGGAGGTATGGGAGTGGGGAAATGGAGGGCGGATAATCTCAGGGGAGGGTGGGCACCTGGGGCTGTGCGGGTGCGGTGTTGGGGCCTTTCAACCGCATATCTTGCAACAATCTCTCGTGTCAGCTCCCTCACAAACCCTTCAAAGGTTTCCTGAACTCCTGTTGTCATTGCGTGAAGGTGGTGGCAATTCAGGGCAGTAATGTCAAGCAGGTGAAAGAATAGTTTTTTGTACCACTTCATCGTGGTCCTGGCACACTCGACAGTGGATATCATGGAGTCTGACTGGTCCACCAGGCGCATGTTGATATTATTTTTTTTCTCCATTTGTTTTTCCTTCCTCTGTTCTGTTATTAAAAAAAAAAAAAAAAATTATAATCAAGCATACACTCAGGTTTCCATACGTGGTGCCTATTCTTGCTCCGATAATCTACCGACTCTGTACGGTGCATCAAGTGGCAGTGAACCGTGGACAAGAGGCGGACTTCTCTATTGTGATTCCACACTGTTGCAAGGATAATGTTTGCCTGGAAGAAGACAACCTCATTCTTGTCAAGTTTCCGCCCCACCTTGACCATGTGACGCCGGTTCACCTTGACGGTCCCACATATCCCCACACATGCCTGTGTAGATATTGAGCGAGAAGAGGGCTAGTGTACCAATTGTCAAGGTAAAGGACGTGACCACGATGAAGATAGTCTTCTATCATTGTCTTTACCACTGCTCCCGACAGACCAATACTCCGATCTTCTATTATGTCTGTCTGTGCACCGGTATACAAGACTGTCTTGCACATACCCAGTCCTGCAGTCACACATAACAAAGATCTTGAACCCAAAACGGTGTCTTTTGCTGGATATGTACTGCCAAAATGAAATATTGCCTCTCCACAACACGAGACTCTCGTCTATGGCGAGGTCTCTATAGAGATAAAATGAGGAACGGAATGTCTGCCTTAGGTGATCAAAAACCAACCTAATTTGCCTCATCTTATCTGTGTCATTAGTATTTGCAGGATCATCAGCATCATAGAAATGGAGGTGGCTTTGAATTTGCTGAAACCGATTATGGCTCATTACTTGGCCAAATATTGGTGTAAGCATAATAGGGTCTCTTGTCCAGTATGCAGGAATTCGGTTCTTTCGTACAATACCCATCAAAAGTACCAAAGCCAAAAACAAAAACATTTCTGCAAGGGAGACTGGGTAATCATAGAGGATAGAATGCCTGCTCCTTGTGCCCTGTCTTTCACTCTCACGCTGCTGGCTGTTAGTGAACCGGTTTGTTTGATCCACTATTTCCTCCACAAAAGCCTCACTGAAGAAAAGGTGGAAAAAATCCAGCCTGGTTGAATTAATGTGAATACTGGGAGCAATGCACCCAGCACGCCCCTGCTCAGTAAATGGGTGAATGAGGGGAGTAAAATCACTCCCATCCTCCCAATTCCAAGACACAAAATCCTCGTCCCAATCATCCCCATCCTTGCCTTCATCAGGGTGGGGAGGAGATGATGGTGGAGGAGGTTGGGGAGGAGGAGTGAGTAGAGCTTCCCGACACGCACTCCTCTTCCCTCTGCCTTTACCCTTCCCCTTTCCCTTACCCTTACGGCCTTGGGAAATATCAGGGGACTGTGGGGAAGAAGCCTGAGAATATTGGGGAGCATAAGACGTGGTGGGGAGTGGCTCCTCCTCACCTCCCTGCTCCATCACCACACCACATGATTCACCACCCACCCTCACTGCCCCAAGTGATAAGCCCCGCTGCCTCACACCACCACGTGACTCACTCCCGCCACTCTCACTTTCCACACTTCTCCCAACACTTTCCCTTTCACTCCCCACTCCCTCAACGCCACTTCCACCATCCCCAAACAAAACACTAGGCCCATACCTGTTAGAACGATGTGGTGTGCACCCTGGGCCGCAATGAGTAATAACCTCACGGTCGTACCACGTTGACACCACGTCCCACGGCTATGTCCTCGTCCTCGTCCTCAAAATCGGGCTCCACACCACATAGGGGCTGGCTAGAGGATCTTGCATGTTGTTTTTGTGCAGCCTGACTCTCTCCTGCAGCACGATAAGTCACATAGCGCCGCTTCCTGGGGGACCGGACTTCCTCATCACTGCTCCTGCTTTCCACATCCTCTGGTTGGACATAATCTTTGTCCATCTCCTCATCATCGAGTGGTGAATCACTATCGCTAGTAAAGGCATCCAGGGCGGCTTGAATTTCCTCCTCCAAGAGACCTCTATGCGCCATGTCTGAGCAGGACCATTGCTAACAGGTGAGTGACCGAGCTGCAGGTGAGCACGGGTTGTGCGGGGCTGCTGAGTGTCCCCACCTGGTGGCAGGTAGGGGAAGGTCGTTCGACGCTATGTACCAAAAATCTTGCACTAATTTTGAAAATTGTGGAAATTATGCAACTTGCAATTGCAAAACGTACCAGTACGTCAATGGGACTGGCAAATGCAAAATGTTGCAACGTATCCATACGTTGACGGGACGTCTCAGGTTAATCTAATGGCTTTATATTGAATTTTGTCCAAATGCCTCAGTGCAACTGCTCTACTTCCACTCCACAGTGGTGAACAGTATTCGATCTGAGATCTCACATGACTTTCGTATATTGAGGCCATCTGCTCGTCAGTGAAGAACTCACGAACTCTGTACATAAGTCCCAATTTTTTGGAAACATTTTAAGCGAGGGATTTAACATAAGCTGTGCAGCTTAGGCTGGGGTTTAGAGTAACACCTAGGATATCAATTGTAGTAGATATGGGAATATTGACATCATTTAAAATTATGTGAAAGTCTGAGGGATTCTTTCTGTTGGACAAATTAATGTATTTAGTTGTCTGAGCATTTAATGTCCTTCGGCTACCGGCTTATGGTTCATAAGCTCATTTCTTCAATCGTCAGTAATCTGCATGTTACACAGCGACCCTCAAAGAAAGAAGTATTCCTTAAGGTTAACACTAATAACAATACAACAGCACCACATTCACATAAGCCTTGATATTGATGGTTTGTACCCCATGTTGTTGTTGCCCTGAGTTCATCTGATTGGGAACACTGTGAACTGCAGGCTGAAACTGTGTTTCATCTGAAGTCCATCATCCTCGTTCCAAGTGATAGTGAAAAAGCTGAGGAACGTTTGTTTAACCAAGCAGTGGAGTCACCCAGTTGTTTCGGTGCCACAGCATGAAGGTGTCCCTGCGCATAACCTCGGTACAAACAGAAGAAATAGGACATGTCTGTGGGAATTATTTTCCCTCAGAGCAGTTGCGCTCTCCACTTTTAAACTAGTCGTCCCTGGTTAGAAAGCACAGGAAAACCTGAGATCGTTAATACTTATTCAAGCAGTTTTTATAACCCAGAAATTACGTTCTCTTTAATCATTCTTATTATTGATAAATTAAATGCTACTGTGTTTAACCCTCGTGGACAACTGTATTGTAAATACATGTAATTACTTGGGAATTTCCACTGATTAAACTACGTCTGCAAGCTTAGATGACGTGTCTGGAGATGAAAAGGCCCTCATAGAAAAGCAGATGAATTTTGAGTATATTTACATAGATAAAGGGAATATTTGGTTTGGCTTTAGTTTAATTAAAACTAAGAGTAATAAATTAGATTCGCTCTGTATATATCATGATGTAATCTAACTGTATTTAGTATTGTAAGTAATTAATAGTTGGCAACTTCGAATCAAATGAGGGAGAAAGAAGCTAGCCATTTTGGCTCATTCTGCTCTAGACAAAGTCCAAGCACGTTTGTACAGACGCACCTCAAGGACACTTGACAGCCCAGGCAACTGACAGAAAAGCAGGCTTGTCGTCATCTGCTGTCCAACACTCCCTAGCTAAGTAACCTTTACGAATTGGCCAATTCAAGGGGGGATTAGCTAGGAGATAGAAGAGTGATAGTTAGGTGAGTTAAGGTGTAAGTTACGGTACACTTAAACCTAGTATGAGACTTATGTGAACTTACCTTTTTGGTGCTCTGAGTGAGGACTTACGACTTGTATACTACTAGAAAACTTTACATTTTTGGAGCCCCTTGTGAGGAAAGCAGATGTGTGCCGAAGCACACATCTGCTTTCTTTTTGTTGGGCATAATTTGCTACCGCGTTCAGTTGCAGTGGATGATGTGGAAATACGTACATACCGAGTTCAGGGAAAATGGATGTTTTGGAAATCGAGTGTGGGGATAAATTATAAACCTAGAGGTTTAACAACCCAGGGGGATAGGTTTGAAGTTAAGAACCTAAACCCCACGCTTCTAAAAAATTTAAATGATTAATTAGCTGAGCCGGAAAATGATTATTTGGAAATAGAGTGGGGGGATAAAATACAACCCTAGAGGTTTAACAACCCAGGGGGATAGGTTTGATATGGTGGACCTAATCCCTACTCTCTTCAAAATTTAAAATAATCAGATAATTACTAAGCTGGGGTAAATTTGTGGTTGAAACTCATAGTTGAATTATTAAATTAGAAACCAGTCAACATGCCTGTTTCCTTGTTCAAAAGATCTAGTAGTAAGGCAGGATGGGTAACAAGAGCCATAAATGATTGCAAACAGTCTTTGGACGAAATACCTTGGTCCAGGGAGAAATTAAATAGTCTCTTAAATATAGTGAAAAACCGATGGAATAAGTACGAAGAAGGTTATATCAATTTAAACGCGGCTATAGTAAAGGCCGATGATAAAGAACTCTTAGAGTCAGAGACTATAGAATTTGAAGGTAAATTGGAAGAATATTTAACCGTAGTAATGTAAAGAGCGAGAGCAGTGCGAGTATAAGTGGTTGGGGAAAGGCTGGGAGAAGAAGAGATGAGAAAACGGAGGAAGAGATGAGTATGGCAGAAGTAGTGAAAGCAATGAAGAAGATCAAGATGGGAAAGACCCCAGGAATTGATGGAGTGTGTGGTGAAATGCTGAGGTATGGGGATGAGATTATTATAGAGTGGATATGGAAGTTGTGTACATTGACTTGGGAAGAGGGTAGGGTTCCAGAGGACTGGAAATAAGGTATAATTGTTCCTTTATACAAAGGAAAAGGGGAGAGAGAAGTATGTGGTAAGCTTATGACAGAATAGATAGGCAAGGTATGTGGAAGGTATTAAGAATATATGGAGTGGAGGGGAAATTGTTGAGTGCTGTGAAGAGTATGTGCGAAGGAGCTAGGGCTACGGTGCGAGTGAATGGTGACCTGAGTAAGTTCTTTGATCTCAATGTGGAACTGAAACAGGGTTGTGTGATGTCTGCATGGCTGTTTAATTTATACATGGATGGGGTTGTAAAGAAGGTGCAAGGTAGGGCAGTGGATGTGGGAGTGGCTGTAATGAATGAGGGTAAGATTTGGAAGATAACGGTGTTGCTGTTTCCTGATGATACAGTATTGTTGATTGAAGATGAATGGGAGTCGCAAGGTTTGGTGAATGAGTTTGGGACAGTGTGTAGGAAGAAATGAAAGTTAATGTAAACAAGAGTAACTAATGGTGTTTGAGAGAAATGATGTCACAGAATGTACAGTGAGGCTGGATAGTGAGGATGTGGAGAATGTGAGTGCATTCAAATCCTTGGGTAGTGTGATGAGTAAGGATGGAATTTTGGGGGATGAAGTGCGTGAAAGGTTACAGCAGGGAAGGAAGGTTGTTGGTTCACTGAAAGCAGTGATGAGAAATAGGGAGGTGAGTATGGATGTTAAGAAGTCACTGCATGATAGTATTGTGATCCATACCGTGACGTATGGAAGGGAGGCGTGGACCAGGGGAACAAGTCATGAGTGAAAGCAGTGGAAATGAGTTACTTGAGAGGAGCATGTGGAGTGACATGGAGGGACAGGATGACGAATGAAGAAGTGAAGGAACGTTGTGGGGTGGATGTGGATGTGGCTGAGAAGATTAGGAAAAATACACTGAGGTGGTTTGGACATGTGGAGAGAATGGAGAGTGAGAGACTGACTAAGAGGGTGTATGTAGGTGAGGTGGAGGGAGAGAGGGGGAGGGGTAAACCGAGGATGAGATGTATATGAGCGAGGGGGGAGTGGGGAGGGTAGTCAAATGATGGGTGACAGAGCGACTTGGAGGCGTTTTGTCTGTGGCCACCCTTTGCAGGATCAGGGCGTCGGGCTATAGATAAATAGTAAAGACACTAGAGTCAAAATTAGCTGAGATTGCCGTGGATACACAAGTTGTGGAACAGTGGAATAGAGCTGTCTTACCCCAAGCAGTGGTTCCGGAGTTTGATGGGGAGCAGAATCGGAAATCCTTTTGGGAGCAATTCAAATATTTAGTACATGATAGAACTGAGTATAAGTGGCTGGGGAATGGCTGGGAGAAGGAGGGAGGTGAGAAGACAGGAAGAAATCACTAGGATAGAAGTTGTGGAAGCAATGAAGAAAGTCAAAATGGGGAAAGCCCCAGGAATTGACGGAGTGTGTGGTGAAATGCTGAAGCATGGGGGAGAGATAGTAGTAGAATGGATGTGGAAGATGTACAGATTGGCCTGGGAGGAAGGTAGAGTCCCGGAGGTTTGGAAGTCAGGTATAATTATTCCCTTGTACAAAGGAAAAGGGGAAAAAGAAGTGTGTGGTAATCATAGGGCATTTGAATTCTTAGTATACTAGGAAAAGTGTATGGTAGGATACTTATTGACAGAGTTAGAGAAAGAACAGAGGAATTAGTTGGAGAAGAACAGGGAGGCTTTAGGAAGGGAAGAGGTTGTGTAGATCAGATATTCATTCTTAGATCTTAAGTGGAAAAGTTTCTAGAGAAGGGAAAAAAGTTGTATGTGGCTTTCATGGATTTGGAGAAAGCATATGACAGGGTGGATAGACAAGGATTGTGGAAAGTATTAAGACTATTTGGAGTAGATGGAAAGTTGTTGAATGCTGTGAAGAGTATGTATGAGAGTGCTAAGGCTGCAGTGCGTGTGGATGGTGAACTAAGTGAAATTTTTCTATTTGGAGGTTGGGTTAAAAAAGGGATGTGTCATGTCTCCATGGTTGTTCAATCTGTTCATGGATGGGGTAATAAAAGAGGTACAAGGTAGGGTAGTTGATGTTAGAGTGGCCCTGGTGAGAGAGGATAGTGTTTGGAAACTCCCTGTACTGTTTGTTTGCAGATGATACTGTGTTGTTGAGTGAAGACGAAGGGGAGCTGCAAGGCTTGGTGGATGAGTCTGGGATAGTGTGCAAGAAACGGAATCTAAAGGTGAATGTAGGGAAGAGTAAAGTGATGGTCTTTGAGAGAGGTGGTCAGTGAATGTATAGCGAGGTTGGATTGTGAGGAATTGGAAAATGTGAGTACGTTTAAGTACTTGGGTAGTGTGATGAGTAAGGATGGAGGTTTGGAGGGTGAAGTGCTTGAAAGGGTACAGAAGAGAAGAAAGGTTGCTGGTTCTTTGAATGCAGTGATAAGAAACAGGGAAGTGAGCATGGAAGTGAAAAAGTTACTACAAGACATTGTGATACCAACTCTAAAGTATGGAAATGAAGCTTGGACGTTGTTGGAAGGACACAAGTCAAGAGTGAGAGCAGTGGAAATGAGTTATTTAAGAGGAGCCTGTGGAGTCACATGGAGAGAAAGGCTGACGAATGAGGATATAAAGGAGCGTTCTGGTGTGGTTGTGGATGTGATAGGAAGTGTTATGAGGAACACACTGAGGTGGTTTGGCCATGTGGAGAGGATGGAGGGTGAAAGACTGACGAAGAGAGTGTATATGAGTGAGGTGCAGGGGGGAAGAGGGAGGGGGAGGCCGAGGATGAGATGAAGGGATGGGGTGAGAAGGTATATGAGAGAGGGGGGTGTGAGTTGGGAGCAGGGCAGTGAAATGGCGGGGGACAGGACGACGTGGAGGCGATTTGTTTGTGGCCACCTCAAACGGGATTGAGGCGTCTGGCAATAGATAGATAGATAGACAGAACTGATCTCCCTAAGGTGAGCAAACTCACCTATCTGTTAGGATAAGTCAAAAGAACACCATGTCAGCTGATAAAGGAATTGCCAGTAGAAGAAACTAATTATGAGGTGGTCTTGACTATCCTTAGACAAAACTACGAAGACATTAATCAATTACTGAAGGTTCTAACTGAATTACCCGTACCTAGACACGATTTTGATTCCTTGGAAAACTTTAGAATTGCAATAAGTTGTAACTTAACCCGTCACGTCCCGAGGTTTTCCGTACCTATGACATCCCCCAGTCCCGAGCCTTTTTGGAAAAAAAATTTTTTTGCTAAAACTTCCGCTTAGGTCGAGAAACGAAGGAAAATCATAAAGAAAGTGGTTCCTGCGGTCTATAAGTGGTCTGTACAGGTGCGGTTTCCCCCCGCAGGTATCGTATTCTGTAATGGGCTGGATATGCGTTTACGTTTTCTATTGTAAGGAATAATGGGAGAAACAACACACAACACCTCTATATTTATTGAATTTGAACTAATAAACAATAACAGTAACAATATAATGGATTTCAGACACATATATATGAAAAATAAGCATTGTACCATCGCGCGAGCATAGCGAGTTTGGTCCGAGTCGTAACATGCTATATGCTAAGTTTCTGGTATGAGTCAACCTATCATTTTTTCTACTTGTATACTTCTGTTTCAATGACAATTTACCAATTACAACTGTTTGTAAGTGTTTTCAGATGTTTTCATTCATTATGATGACATGCAGCATAAGTTTAGCGCACATCGGCTTAGTAAGCGCACTCGCTATGACTCGTATTTCAACATACCAAATTGTTTTATCACTTTCCAATTATTTTCCCCTTTACATAGAACCTTTCCTCCACCACTGTAGAGGTTTTCAAATATTTTCATTCATTACGAGGGCATTTAGCGATATGCTAGCGCATATTCACGTAGCAACCACGATCTCAAACACTCGTGTTTCATCATCTACTTTATTTATTCACTCCAATTATATTTTCCCACTTACATTACACACGTTTACACCCCTAGAATGCACTGTACATACTTACTGCCATTATTTATTCAAGTGAGCGTGAGAATATCGCCTGAAAATACCCTCCCAAGGAATATTTCGTCATACATAATACTCACACACTTATATACTAATTCACTCACACACTTATATACTAATTATTCACTTTATCACTTGCTGACTTTTATTTTGACTAATACGTGCCTTATTCATTCGACTGAGCGTCAGGAAATCTTATCTTTATACACACGCTATGAATATTTGACTTAGAATATACATCATCATATACAATAATTTGAACTTATATTATACCCGTAAGAATGTCACATAATAATAATTATATAATTACGGGCCGTATTTATTGCAATGAGCGACAGAATATCGCATCATACAACCCTCTCTATGTAAGTTTCAACTTAGGGCAGATTTATATACTTACACCCAATGTTTTCACTTATGTTCTACCCGTAGGCACTTTATACTAATATTTGGAGATCCACATGACTGATAATTTCATTGAGCGTCTGTCTGTCGCATTTACATCATAATTTCAGCGTCCTTTCGCATTCACACCATGCTAAAATTGCATCAACGTGTGATATTCACTAAAACATGGGTGAATACAGAGACCCACGTCACACTGCACGCACTCATAGCGGGTGTCCTTCCTCTGTGTCGTGAGTCTCACCTGGGAATTACTGCACACGTGACACCTGCGCTGGGGCCTAGGTCTGTTGGGCTGGGGAGGGATAGGAGTGGGGAAATGGCGGCCGGATATTCTCTGGGGAGTTTGGGTAATAGGGGCAGTGCGGGTGCGCTGTTGGGGCCTTTCAACAGCATACTTTGCAAAGATTTCTCTTGTGAGCTCCCTCACAAACCCTTCAAATGTTTCCTGAACTCTTGTGGTCATGGCGTGAAGGTGGTGGCAATTCAGAGCAGTGATATCTAGTAAGTGAAAGAATAGTTTTTTATACCACTTCATCGTTGTCCTGGCACACTCTACCGTCGATATCATGGAGTCTGACTGGTCCACGAGGCGCATGTTTATATTGTAATCCATAACACACTCAGGTTTCCAAACACGACGCCTGCTCTCGCTATGGTAATCTACAGAATCAATATGGTGCATCAAGGGGCGGTGAACCGTGGACAAGAGGCTTACTTCTCTGTTGTGGTTCCACATTGTTGCAAGGATGTTGTTGGCTTTGAAGAAGACAACCTCACTCCTTGCAAGTTTCCGCCCTACCTTGGCCATGTGACGCTGGTTCACCTTTACGGTTCCACAGACTCCCGTTTCATGTCTGTGAAGATAACGAGCGAGAAGAGGGCTAGTGTACCAGTTGTCGAGGTAGAGAACGTGACCACGATGAAGGTAGTCTTGTATCATCGTCTTTACCACTGCTCCCGACAGTCCAATACTTCGATCTTCTATTATGTCTGTCTGTGCACCAGTGTACAAGACTATGTCTTGCACGTATCCAGTCCTACAGTCACACATAACAAAGATCTTGAACCCAAAACGGTGCCTTTTGCTGGATATATACTGTCTGAATGAAATATTGCCTCTCCACAACACGAGACTCTCGTCTATGACGAGATCTCTATAGGGATAGAATGAGGAACGAAAGGTTTGCCTGAGGTGATCAGAGACCAACCGAATTCGCCTCATTTTGTCAGTGTTGTTTGCATTTGCAGGGTCATGAGCATCATAAAAATGGAGGCGACTTAGAATTTGTTGAAACCGATTACGGCTCATCACTTGACCAAATATGGGGATAAACATAACAGGGTCCCTAATCCAGTAAGCAGGAATTCTATTCTTTCTTATAATACCCATCAAAAGGACAAGGGCAAAAAATAAAAACATTTCTGGAAGGGAGACAGGGTAATCATAGATCATAGAATGCCTACTCCTTGTTCCCAATCTTTCACTTTCTAGGTGCTGGGCGCTTGCAAACAGGTTTGTTTGATAAACGATCTGATCCACGAATGCCTCACTGAAAAACAGGTGGAAAAAATCCAACCTGGTGGAATTACAGTGAATACCTGGTGCAATGCAGCCAGATCGCCCTTGCTCAGTGAAGAGGTGAATGAGGGGAGAAAAATCACTCCCATCCTCCCAATCCCACGACACAAATCCCTCGTCCCCATCACCGCCTTCGTCTGGGTGGGGAGGAGATCCTGGTTGGGGAGGTGGGGTAGAAGGAGTACGGAGGGCTTCCCCACTGTCACTCCTCTTCCCTCTGCCTTTACCCTTTCCCTTTCCCTTACCCTTACGGCCTTGAGGAACATTAGGGGGCTGTGGGGATGAAGTAGTAGAATATTGGGGAGCAGAAGACGTGCTGGGGAGTGGTTCCTACCCACCTTCCCCCTCCATTACCACACCACGTGCTCTCTCACGCAACCTGGCTCGACCAAGTGTTAGGGGATATTGGGGAGCATAAGACGTGATTTGGAGTGGTTCCTCCCCACCTTCCCCCTCCCTCACAACCCCACGTGATAAGGAACGCACCCGCACTGGGCCACGTGATCCACTCTGCCGCCTCACACTACGTAGGGAGAGCAATGACTCACTCACGTCACTCTCACTTTCCCTAATCCCAGGACTTTCCATTTCACTCCCCACTCCCTCCACTTGACTTCCTAGCTCCCCAAACAGAATGCTAGGCCCATACCTGCTCATACGACGTGGTGTGCGCTCGGGGCCACGATGTGTTATGACCTCCCGTCCATACCACGTGGCAGCAAGTCCCACGGCTCCGTCCTCGTCGTCGTCCTAGTCCTCGACCTCGAATTCTCCTTCCAAATCACGCTGGGGATAGGGATAGGATATACCACGTGCCTTCTTTGCCTCCTGCCCCTCTCTAGCAGCACGGTAAGTCACGTACTGCCGCTTCCTGGGTGACGGAACTTCCTCGCCACTGCTGGTGGTTTCTTCCTCCTCTGGCTGCACATAATCTTTGTCCATCTCCTCGTCGTCCAGTGGGGAATCACTGTCGCCGGTAAAGGTGTCCAGGGCGACTTGAATCTCGCTGTCTGAGAGACCTCTCTTAGCCATGTCTGAGCGGGACCGTGGCTACCAGGTGAGTGGACGAGTGGCGGGCTAGCGCGGGTCGCGCGGGGTCGCCGAGTGTCCCCGCCTGGTGGCAGGTAGGGGAAGGTCAGGCGAGGATACGTACCACAAATCAAGCGCGAAATTTGAAAATTGTCAAACTTATGCACATTGCAATTGCACGACGTACTGGTACGTCACCGGGGCTGGCAAATGCAAATCGTTGCAACATACCCATACGTCGTCGGGACGGGGCGGGTTAAAGGCCTTAGGTAATTAACGAAAATATCAAGGCATCAGATTGGGTGCTTTCTAGAACTGTGACCTTAAAGCTTCCACTAAAAACCAAAGATGCCTTGTATGGCAGGTACCAAAATGATAATTTCTCCTGCAAAGAGATTGAGGAAGGCTTGATGCAACTCTGTAAACACTTGCAAGGAACAGTAAAACCTACTGAGATTAAACAGAAGACTGAAATAAAGAAAAAAGCCTACTAACCAACTGGTTGGGAAACTTTAGTCAGCGCAGACTAAGTATGTGCCTAAAGAAGAGATAGGTACTTTCCTTTGTTCCTAAAAGACTGAGGATAAAATATTAAAGACAAGGAACAAACAAGCCGATGAAATTTAGGAAGTAAAACCTTCCATGGTAAAGGACAAGAAAGTTTGTGTACGTTGTAGTGAGCAACATTCCAGTGCATCTTGTCAACATTATCCTGATTATGCTTCTAGAGTAGGAAAGCTTCAGGAACTGGGATGTTATATAATCTGCATGAACTCCGAACATACTTCCACGGACTGTAAGACTAAATTAAATCTTTGTTTCAAGTGCAAAAAGGACCATCATCATAGTGTTTTATGCCCAAGGATGAAAATTGTGGTTCCTAAACCTGCAGGCGTCAATATGACAATTGCAAAGGGGAATGCTCCAATAGTAATACCAGCTGCAGTTCCCATGGCCGATGTGAAGGTATCGATTGAAGTTAGAAACCTATTGGCATGTACTCTTTTTGATACTGGTGCTCAGAAAACCTTCATTTCCGCAGACATTGTGAAGAAATTAAAGTTACCTATTATTACCAATTATTGTGATGGTTTGGACATATGGAGAGAATGGATAATGAACGATTGGTGAAAAAGATAATTAGATCTGATGTGAGAGGTGTAAGGCTGACAGGAAGACCAAGAATAGGATGGATGGACAACGTGAAGAGAGCGTTGGATGCGAGAGGAATGTCTGTTGAGCAAGGAAGAGTGGCTGTGCGTGACAGAAATAAATGGAGAGAAATAATGAATGAATAAATGATGACGCAGCCCTGGGGGGATATTCTCCCGCATTTGGTCTGATCAGCTGATCAGGTCAGGTGCGGGTAACGGGATGGGTCTATTGTGATGTGGCTGGGGTAAACCAGCTTTCCTGTCAGACCCTGCTGCGGATGTTACTGATTGCACTGCGCAGTTGACCCTCATGCTGTATGGTGCAGTGAGAATCTGTCCCTTCTCCCCTTTGGGGCTAAGATGCGAATGAATGTGTTTGAATGGATGAGTAACTTGAGAGTGTGTCGTCCTGTCTCGGCTACCTCCCTTTCTACGGGGGAAGCAGCCTAGGTATATAGATAGATAGATTATTGGTAAGATAAATCTAGCCATTACAGGATTTTTAACAACTAGGAAAGCTCAGTCTTTTGATTTAATTAGACCTGTAATAAAATCAAGCGGATATAAATGCCATATAACAGCAGCTGTACTTGATAATATGGAGACAAGTATATATATAAAATGACTGAAGGAAACCTCTGATCATCTACAAAGCTCAGGGATAAAGTTGGCTAAGCAGAATGTGGAATCAGATACTGTGGGTCCCATAAAAATGATAATTGGTTCTGATTATTGTGGAAGATTCCTACATAGGACTTTCAAGAAGAATAAAGTACAGTTGTTCAAGAGTCCGGGAGGTAACCTTATTATGGGTCAGCTGCCTTTTCCAAAACAAGACGAGAGGCCAAACTAGTAGACTCCGTCTTTGTTACCCCCACACAGTCATTGATGGTAGCTAGAATAGGTGCAGAACTAGAACCTACTCAGATAAATGACTTGTTGGATGAAAATATTGAACCTGTACACAAATTGTGGGACCTAGACAGTATAGGAATACACTCTGAGGAACCAACCCCTGAAGATAAAATAACCTTGGATTTGTAAAATCAGTCTGTGGAATTTAAGGATGGACAGTATTGGGTAGGATTACCATGGAAACTAAACCATGTTGAGTTACCAACAAATTACCAAGCAGCTAAGGCTCAGTTAAATTCTCTTCTAAGGAAGTTGAGAGATAAACCAGAACATCTAATCATATATGATTATATTATGAAGGGTCAGTTGAAGAATTAATTTATAGAAGTGATAGAATTCCCTGTTAACCATTAAGAGGGACATTACTTATCACATCATGCTGTAAGCAAGGGTTCAGTAACTACTCCCATAAGGAAAGTTTTCAATTGTAGTAGTAAAGCATCCAAGGGATCAGCTAGCTTGAACGATTGCCTATACTCTGGACCTACACTAACAGAGAAGTTAGGGAATGTGTTACTAAGATTTAGAGAAAAACCTTACGCTTATACAGCAGACATTAGTAAGGCTTTTCTCAGAATAGGACTGAGAGATGAGGATAGGAAATTTACAAAATTCCTCTGGCCTCATGATCCTCAAAATGAGGATAGTCCATTGAAAACTTATTGTTTCCAATCGGTGCTCTTTGGCTCTTGTGCCAGTCCTTTCCTACTTTGCAACACTTTAAAGCATCATTTTGAAAATGCCAAATGCCCAGAAATAGGACAGGCTTTTTACATGGATAATTTGCAAGGTGTTGCTGATACAGAGTCGGAAGCATTGAAGGCTTATGATGTAGTCAGCTCCGAATGTGAGAAGGCAAATTTACCGTTACAGAGCTGGAATACAAACTCGCCGCTTTTGAGGAATAAAATACAAGAGGACTATCCAAATTTTAACATCCTCAAAATTCAAAATGTGTTGGATCTTAACTGGGATAGAAGAGCTGATGAATTAACTTTGAAACCAATTAAGTTCTCTGATGTCACTCTCATCAAGAGGTCCTTATTGAGTCAGGTCTCCATGTTATTTGACCCATTGGGATTGGACAGTCTTGTACTCATTATGGGTAAAAGGTTTCGTGCAGGAGGCTTGGAGGGAAAAGTTTGACTGGGATACGGAATTTGGTGAGACATATGTGGAACAATGGGAACAGATTAGAAAGGAGTTTGAAACCACATCAAGCAAATGTATTCCCAGGGAAATAAGCAGTAGTGAGAAGTCGCACTTAAATGGAAGTGGCTTCCATAGAAGTAGGAACTAAATTGGCCAGGTATATAACCACTACTCTTGATACTCTAACTATCTATATACCTAGGCTGCTTCCCCCAAGGAAAGGGAGGTAGCCGAGACAGGAGAACACACTCCCCATTTACACATCCACTCAAACACATTCATTAACATCTTAGCCCCAAAGGGGAGAAGCTGCACCACACCCCACAAGGGTCAATTGCACAGTGCAATCAGTGACATCCGTAGCAGGGCCCGACAGCACAGCTGATTTACCCCTGCCACATCACAATAGACCCATCCCCTTACCCGCACCAGATCTGATAAGCTGATCAGACCAAATGCGGGAGCATATCTCCTCAGGCTGCATCATCATTTTTTCATTCACAATTTCTCTCCACTTATTTCTGTTACACACAGCCACTCTTCCTTGATCAACAGGCATCCTTCTCGCATCCAGCGCTCTCTTCACACTGTCCATCCATCCTATTCGTGGTTTCCCTCTCAGCCTTACACCTCTCACATCAGATCTAGTTATCTTTTTCATCAATCGCTCATTATCCATTCTCTGCATATGCCCAAACCATCGCAACACCCTCTGCTCAACTCTACTAGCCATCTCCCGAACAACTCCAGTTCTCCTTCGCACTTCATCATTTCACACTCGATCCATACGCATCACTCCACACATACTCCTCAGACACCTCATCTCCATTACATTCAAACTTTTCTTCTCTGCTACACCCATATTCCATGTGCAGCCCCATATAACGCAGTCGGTACCACAACACCCTCATACAGCCTTCTCTTTACATCCATTCTAAGCGAACGACATCTAAACACTTTTTCATTCCTCCCAGCACCTTACCTACTTTATTTATTCTAAACTTCACTTCTGCATCTATTCTTCCATCCACAGCAACATGTGACCCTAAATATTTAAAACACTACCTCCTCAAGCAACTCACCATTCAAAACTATATTCATCCCCCTACCATCTACCAACCTCGTACACTTCACCACTTTACTCTTATTCTCATTTACTTTCAATATCCTCGTTTCACACACCCTTCCAAACTCCTCTACCAACTGTCTCAATTTCTCCTCAGTATCATCTGCAACAAGCAGCTGCTTCAGATTCCACTCTCCACCATCAACATTCACAAGACTCAAATCTCCACCTAAAACTCTTGCATTCACCTCCCTTAAAACACCATCCATATAAATATTAAACAACCAAGGCGAAATCACACATCCTTGTTGCAGCCTCCGCCTAAAACTCTTGCATTCACCTCCCTTACAACACCATCCATATAAATATTAAATAACCAAGGCGACATCACACATCCTTGTCGCAGCCCCACTCTCACGGGAAACCAATCACTCACAGCATTTCCCACTCTTACACATGCTCTACTATTTGCATAAAAACTTTTCACCCCTTTTAGTAACCTACCATCAAGTCCATACAATTTTAAAACAGTCCACAAAGCCTCCCTATCAATTCTATCATACGCTTTCCCTAAATCCATGAATGCCCAAAACACATCCTTGCCTTTAGTTAAATACTTTTCACACACTTGTCTCACAGTGAACACCTGATCCCGCATCCCCTCCCTCTCCTAAAGCCACACTGCTCAACACCAATCACTCTCTCTGCACCCTCTCTCTCATAATTAATACTTTACCATACACCTTACCTACAACACTCAACAGACTTATACCCCCAAAGCTAGTACAGTCATACTTATCACCCTTGCCTTTATACAACGGGACCACACAGGCACTTTCCCAGTCGATTGGCACCATACCTTTCACAAAGCACACATTCAACAATCTTACCACCCAGTCAACAATAGTCACTCCACCAACCTTCAGGCATTCAACAGCATACCCATCCATACCTGCGGCTTTCCCTGTTTTCATCTCCTTTACTGCCTTCTCCACTTCCTCCTTCGTGATCAAAGAATCATTCAACTCTCCCAACACATTTAATCACTGCACCCTTCCATCCACCACAATCTCAGCCATCCTTTCCTCCTCTACATTTAACAATCTTTCAAAATACTCTGCCCATCTCTTCCTTACTGCATCCATCTTAGTTAATATCCTTCCATCCTCTGCTTTTACATGCTTTTCCTTCCCAGACTCTCCCTTTTAACCTCCTTTCAGAACATTTTCTTATTCTGTTGAAAATTCTCAGTCAGCCGCCTACCCCAGCTCTCATCTGCGCCACTTTAGCATCACGCACTGCCCTTCTCGCCCTATTTCTCTTTTCCTTATACCTCTCATAAGACACCTCATCCTTCCTCTGCAGCCAGACTTCATATGCACATCTCTCCTGAGCCATAGCCATACTTACTTCCTCACACCACCATTCACTTCCTTTTCTTACACCACCACCCACACGTCTCACACCACACACCTCTTCTGCATGCCCCACCACAGCACTCTTAAACAACTGCCATTCCTCCTCCACACTGCCATTTTCCTGATCTTTCACAGCGTTCCACTCATCTTTCATTTTCTCCTAATACTCTATCATTTTCTCCTTTTTATCCAACTCATTCACTTTCAAAACCTCCCTGCCACACCTAACCCTCCTAGCTCTCACCCATCTCTTACCTACTCTTAACTTTCCCTCCACCAGGTAGTGGTCAGACATACCTCCACCCTCCACTCTCAGAACTCTCACATCCAACAATCTTCCTATTTCATTCCTGGACACAACCACATAGTCCATCAATGCTTTATCCATAACCATTCCACCCTCCTGTCTCACCCATGTATACTTATAAATATCTTTCTTCTCGAACAGCGTATTTCCAATCACCATCTTTCGCTCAACACACATCCCTATCATTCGTTCCCCATTTTCATTTCTTACAGGCACACCATGCATACCAACTACACCTTCAACTGCTACATTTTCCACTCTAGAATTCAGATCTCCCATCATTAGCACATTCACATTCGCTCCAAAACTCTGCAGACACTCACCAACATCATTTCAGAAAGACTCCCTCTCTTCTTCATCCCTTTCACTACTAGGCCCACATGCACTCACAAACACCCACAACTCACGTTCAAATTCGCTTTCACCCACATCAGTCTCGATGACACCTCCTTCCATTCAATCACACACTGCCGTACTTCCGGACTCACTAACAAGGCCACACCTTCTCTTGCCCTTCCTCTGTCAACACCTGACAATCTTCCATTCACACTTCCAAACATAGACTCACCCTTCCCTTTCATCTTCGTTTCACTCAAAGCTAACACATCCAACTTTCTTCTCACAAACATTCTCCCAATCTCCTCCCTTTTAGCCTCAATCGTACTACATCCACGCACATTCATAGACCCAATCTCCAGGGTACGGGGATAACTCCATCCTCCATCCCTTTCTCCGGCCTGTATCTTTTGTAGGAACTAATAAACAGAGGAGGGGATCCCTGGTCCCCTCACCCCACCCCTTTTAGTCGCCTTTTACGACATGCAGGGAATACGGTGGCAGTATTCTTCCTAACGCAACCTGGCCGCAGAGTAGTAGTACCTCCCCATAATGCGGCCAAATTGTGTCCCCCCCCCCCCGCCAGTTTGAGGATATCTATATATGGACTGACAATGAGATTTGTTTTTACTGGATAGGGAAGGAAGACAGTAAAATTCCTTTCGTCCATAACAGAGTGAAGACTATTAAAGAGCTGTCTTCCAAACTTAAATTCATGCATATATCCTCTAAACAAAATCCAGCAGATCTGCTCTCGAGAGATTCGACTGTAAAGAGACTGATCAAAGATAACTTGTTGTTTAAAGGTCTTAAATGGTTACTCACTAAAGATTGGCCTGAGCAAAAACAATATAGTATTGCTGAGGTTGGTGTGGTAAACTTGGATCCTGTGGTACCTGAGCCAAAAGTAACTGACATCAGCCGATTCTTATCAATAAGACAACTTATTAACACTACTAAATTATTTGTTGAATTTTTGAATAAGAAAGTGGGGTTCCGGAAGTTAAATCCCATGGAATATTGGCTGAAAACTATACAAAAGAATTATTATGGAGAAATATAATATGACCTTTTAGGCCAAGGCACTGGGAACAAAAATAAGCTAATAGAGATAATTAGGCTTGTTCTTAGGGTCTGATTGGATGCCGGGGCTGAATAATAAAGGCTGACTTGCCTCTCCAAACTACAGTAGACTATATTATTACCCAAGAGTGGATACTTTGTACAACTTATTGTAAAGGAAGCCCATGACTCGACTCTTCAGAGAGGTGTGCCGCAGACTTTGGCCCGAATCTGGGAAAGGTATTGGATTCCTAAGCGTAGGCAAGTCATAAAGAAATATCTCAAAGGCTGCATCATTTGCAAGAGGTATGAACAACGACCATATGACTATACAGGACCACCTGCCTTACCAACGGATAGGGTAAATGTAAGTCGGTCCTTCAAAGTGACTGGAGTGGATTACACAGGGGCTATAACTGTTACGGGTGAGGGAACTCCCGATAAGGTTTACATATGTCTGTTTACTTGTATCTACACAAGGGCAGTCCATCTAGAAATGGCGGAAGATCTGAGCTCAGAGACATTCCTGAATGTCTTTCGAAGATTTGCCGCTAGAAGGTCTTGTCCTAACAAATTAATAAGTGACAATGGAACCAATTTCGTTGGAGCAGGACCTCTACTGTTGAACACAATGAATGACCCAAAGGTTAAGTTGGCGCCGGGAATCCGAAATTGTACCTTGCAGTTCACAGCTCCAAGAGCACCATGGCAAAATGGATTTACCAAACGAATGTTTAGTATTGTCAAGAACTACCTAAGGAAAACATTACACAGAACTAAGATCACAAGAGAAGGGTTAAGAACAGTGATAACTGAAATTGAAACTAAGATTAATAATAGACCCCTAACCTATTTAGACGACACTAGCATCTCGCTAAAGGCCTTGACACCGGTTCATGTGTTATATGGCAGGCAGCTCCATCCGGTGCCTTGTGTAGATATCCAGGAAGAAGTAGATGATCCTATTACAGAAAATAATAATTTAGGACAACATCTGCAAGAGGGATATCAACGTCTGAAAAGGGTATTAGATACTTGGAATAGACACTGGAGTGAAGATTATCTTTTGAGCCTACAAGAAAGATTTTATGGGTTCAGGCTGCCAGCAATAAGTCTGTTATAAACATAGATGTGGTCTTAGTGAAAACCGAACAACCAAGTTCCCAGTGGCCATTAGCTAAAGTGATCTCCACGCACCCAGATTCGGAGAGGGTGCTGAGACTCGTAAAAATAAAATATAGGGAACATACCTCCATAAAAACTCTTGATAAGCTGGTACCCCTTAAGTTAGTGGCTACCCCGGATACAGGGGATGGTGGAGATCAAATGGGTCAGGATGCGCGACCTAGAAGGGCCACAGCACAGGGTTCTCAAGACCTATGGATGGAACTCATGGCTAAGGGTCACATTAAATGATACAGGGTATCATTTTTCTCCCGGCCCAAAAACTGTGGGAAATATTTTCCCCCAGAACAGTTGCGCACTCCACTTTTAAAATAGTCGTCCCTGGTTAGAAAGCACAGGAAAGCCTGAGATCGTTAATACCTATTCAAGCGGTGTTTGTAACCCAGAAATTACGTTCTCTTTAATAATTCTTATTATTGATCAATTAAATGGTATTGCATTTAACCTTTGTGGACAACTGTATTGTAAATACATGTAATTACTTGGGAATTTCCATTGACTAAACTGCGGCTGCGCGTTAGATGACGTGTCTGAAGATGAAAAGGCCCTCATATAAAAACGGAAGTAGTTTTAGCATATTTACATAGATAAAGGGAATATTTGGTTTGGCTTTAGTTTAATTAAAACTAAGAGTAAAAAGTTAGATTCGCCTGTATATATCATGATGTAATTTAACTGTATTTAGTATTGTAATTAATTAATAGTTGGCACTTTCAAATCCGATAAGGGAGAAAGAAGCTAGCCATTTTGGCTCACTCTACTCCTAGACAAGGTCCAAGCACGTTTGTACATACGCACATCAAGGACACTTGACAGCCCAAGCAACTGACAGAAAAGCAGGCTCGTCATCATCTGTTGTCCAACACTCCCTAGCTAAGTAACCTTTACGAATTGGCCAATTCAAGCTAGGAGACAGAAGAGTAATAGTTAGGTGAGTTAAGGTGTAAGTTACGGTACACTTAAACCTAGTAAGAGACTTATGTGAACTTACATTTTTGGTGCTCCGAGTGAGGACCTATGGCTTATTTACTACTAGAAAATTTTACTACAACGTCATTTCTTAGTAGAGAATTATATTTTCTAAAAGACTGGAATACCTTTCTCCTCTTTTCTTTGAAGATCTGAGACCAGACTTAGGATAAAAGCTGAAGATTTTTTTATTCTCATTATACAAATCAGTTTCTACAGGAAAAAATGTAGGCATAGGGAGGTTGTGTAACAGTGGTATTGTTATCTCGATATTTATGCAGCAATCTCTCTTCATCGCAGTATGTAATGGACAGTACATGAATAACCTTTAATTTAGGTTAACGTAAGATGAGGTAGCTAGTCCAGTGGTGGGGTAAGTCAGTCAGGGTTAAGGGAACAATCAAATCTTGCGAACTTCAGTACTAAAATGAGATATTCTGCATACGAATATGCATTTAAATGTATTCTCATACCATACTATATATATTGTATCAGTTGCAGCCTCAGGCTCATGTGAATGTAAACTTGTTGGAAAGTAGGCAAATGGTGTTCTGTTGTAGTCTAGTATCTTCCAGTTGTTGAATACAGAGGGAGGTGATGGACGTTTGTACAATGTGAGTGTGTGTGTGTGTGTGTGTGTGTGTGTGTGTGTGTGTGTGTGTGTGTGTGTGTGTGTGTGTTTGTGTGTGTGTGTGTGTGTGTGTGTGTGTGTGTGTGTGTGTGTGTGTGTGTGTGTTCTTACCTAATTCTTACCTAATTGTATCTTTACAGGAATGAGTCAAGCTCGTACTGTCCCATGTCTTAAACCATATTTATCGTACATATCCTTAAATTTGTGAATTGTTTTGGCACACACTATTTCATTCGGTAGTGCATTCCATTGATCAATTGATCTGTTTGGGAAACTGAATTTCCTTACGTCTTTATCACCTCTCTTCTTATGCAGTTTTTTACAGTGTCCTCTTGCTAGTGTTAAGTAATCATTTATGTCTATTTTCTCCTTTCGTGATATGCATTTATATAGCATTATCATGTCACCTCTTTTCCTTCTCTCCTGTAGTGTTAGTAGATTCAGTTTATTTAGTCTTTCTTCGTAGCTTAGGTCCCTTAAGCTTGGTATCCATCTTGTAGCGGCCCTTTGAACTTTTTCAATCTTGTCTATATGTTTTTTGAGATGAGGACTCCAGACTACTGATGCATATTCCAGGGTTGGTCTAATAAATGATGTTATTATCCTTCTTAGCATGTCTTCATTTATGTATGTGAATGCTATTCTCATATTTGCAAGCAGTGTATACATGTTCCGTACCTTCTCGCTGATGTGGTCAGCCGGAGATAGTCTGTTATTGATAATCACACCTAGGTCTTTCTCTCTTTCTGATGTGTATAGGGTTTTATTTCCTAACTTATAATCCCAATCAGGTCTTTTTCCACTTTTACCAAACTTGATTACATGACACTTGTCCACATTGAATTCCATTTGCCATGTACTACTCCATTCATGAAGTTTATTTAATTCTTCTTGTAGCTCTTTACAAGAGTCTGTGTTAGTAATTCTCCTTTGTATTTTTGCATCATCTGCAAACATATTCAGATAGCTATCATTTCCTGTGTTACTGTTTATATCATTTATATACACTAAAAACATGATTGGTGCCAGCACTGAACCCTGTGGTACTCCACTAGTCACTTCTTTCCATGATGAGTAGTTTCCTCTTAGTACTGTCCTCATTTCTCTTTTTATGAGAAAGTCTTGCATCCAACAAAACAGTTTGCCTCGAATTCCTTCCTGATGGTACAGTTTCCATAAAAGTCTTTGGTGTGGTACTGTGTCAAAAGCTTTCTTGAAATCTAAATAGATAGTCAACCGATCCTTCCCTCTCCTGTATTGTGTTTGTTACTCTGTCATAGTAGCTCAATAGATTAGTAACACATGATTTTCCTTTTCTGAAACCAAACTGTCTTTCTGTTATCATACTGTGTTCTTCTAGATGATTTACCCAAGCTTTTCTTATAAGTTTTTCTAATACCTTGCTTACAACACTGGTCAGTGATACTGGTTGGTAGTTGAGTGGATTTTGTCTATTTCCTTTCTTGAATAAGGGGACAATATTTGCTTTTTTCCAAATATCAGGTAGTTTACCTTGACTCAAGGATTTCTTGAAAATTAAAAATAATGGTGTACTTAACTCCTTTTGCACATTCTCGTAATACCCAACATGAAATTTCATCAGGACCACTTGCTTTTCTTCTGTCTAATCTACTTAACTCCTCCTGTATTACTTTTTCTGCTATTTGTATATCTGGTAGTATGTGTGGACACGTGTGTTCCACATAGTCCCTCTCAAAATTTTTTCCTTCTGTAAAAACTAATTGGAAATTCTTATTTAGTGCTTCACAAATATCTTTCTCTTGTGTATAAGTGATTCCCTCGTCCGTAATGGATTGTATTATATCTTTTACTTTAGTTTTGCTTCTGATATAGCTGTAAAACAGCTTTGGTTGATCACTACTTTTATTTATTATATCCTCCTCAAACTGTTTTTGGGCTTCCCTCCTTATTCTTGTATAGTCGTTTCTTGCCTGTTTGTAATTATTATACGCCCTTTCACTATTGTGTCTTCTGTATCTATTTCACAACAAATCTCTTCTTTCTTTTGATTTTTTACATTCTGTATTAAACCATTTCTGTATTTTCTTATCTGCTTCTTTGTGCAGTGGGATGTACTTCTGGACTCCTATTTCATAAAATTCACAAAATTTTTTATATACAGCATTTAAATCTTGTCCTCTAAGCTCATTTTCCCAATCAACTTCTAAGAAATACTTCTTTAGGTCTTGATAATTTCCCTTTTTATAGTTGAGGCTCTTTTTGTAACTATCATTGCTGTTTACTATGTCATATGCTATCCTGAAGTTATAATTTAGTACTGCATGATCGCTTTTGCCGAGTGGAGGGTGATATATTAAACTGTCAATATCATTTTCTTGCCTTGTAAATATTAGATCTAGCACTGAAGGTATATCAAGTCCTCTTTTAATGGTGGTTTCCCTCACATATTGCGTTAAGAAAAACTCTTGTACGAGATACAGGAGCTTTTGGTCCCAACAGCTTTCTTGGCTATTTATATCTAGAGTATTCCAATTTATATTTGTATTGAAGTCCCCAGTTAGTATAATTCTTTCCGATTTCTCTTCCATTTTATGTAGCAATGAACTTATACTCTGAATTGTACTCTCTGCCAGGTCCTCATATTCGTCTCTTTCCCATGTGTTAGATCTGGGTGGCATGTACAAATTGGCTACAATTACTTTACCTTCAGATGTGTCGATCTCTACTGCAATCAGTTCTACTTGTGATGGTATATCTAGTTTTATTTCCATGACTTTTAGATTTTTCTTAGTTAATATTATAATTCCTCCTCCTTTTTTAAATATCTGTCTCTTCTCCATATATTGTATTCCTCTAAGTTTAGTATGTCATTTGATATCCTTGGTATTAATTTTGTTTCAGTTAGGCATATTATTTGTGGTTCATTTTCTCTGACATAATCATTCATCTCTAGTAATTTAGATACCATTCCATCCACATTTGAGTACATCAACTTTATCATCTTGTTTATATACTTGACATGACATGGTTCTACTACCTTCCTCCTTTTTCTTCCATCCTGTTTGTGTACCACTTTCGTACCTGCAATCCTATTACTTTGTAAAAATTTCTTCTTCTCCTCTTCTGATCTTCCCTCATTTTTTGTTTTTGCTTCCTCCCTTTTCTCTTTCAGTAATTCCAGTTCCTCTTGTGTTAGGCATCTTTTTATCCATACATTTTTGAACTCCTCTTTTTCCTTAAGATTCTTTGCATTTTTTAGTATCTCTTCCACAGTGTTTACACTTTGGAAAGTCACCTTTAGAGGTCTTGTCTTGCTTTTCTCGTATTTCCCTAACCTTTTGTGTTCCTCTATGTCTTTACTACAGATTTCCTCTGATACTTCTTTCAGTAAGCTCATTACATTTGCCATCTCCTTTTTGTCTCTTGTGATCTTATTTTTAACTTCTTCCTCTTCTATACCAGTGATTACTATTGATTTGTTTATCTCTACTGAATCTCTGACTAACTTTGGATTGTTTTGGATTATTCTTTTCACCTCCTTTTTAATGCTTTTTTCCTCCACCCTTGTTTCTAAGTCTTTCTTTACTTTCACCATTTCAGCATAAGTGGTTTCCACATCATTTTTGTAGCTTTGCACAGCTTCATTCACTTGTGTTATCTTCTCCTCAATATCACTGCTCTGGTCAATAAGACTGCTAACTTGCCTAATTGTCTCTGTGTCATTTTTGAACTCTTCCATAACACTCTCGTGATTGACTACTGTACTTGCCATTTCACTCATTTTCTTACTAAGTGTACTCAATTCCACTGTTAGTTCACTGATGGTTGTGTCTTTCTTATTGGCTTCCCTTCCTAGTTTTTCTATTTCTTCCTTTTGCAAGTGCATCTGCTTCTTTATTTCATCAATTTCATTTTTGAAAGCCATTTCTAGTTTGTTTACACGTTCAACCAGTCTATTGTGAGTCTCTACTTCAACCAGTTCTTGGTAGAAATCATCATTTTGCTTTTTACCTTTATCCCTTTTCTTTTCCAAATTTGTTTTAATGAAGTATGTATCCATTTTGTAATACTTAAAGTGCAAAGCATGTACTTACAATCTCCGTGTTGTTGTAGTCTAAACAAACCTCAGAGATGACTCAGCGTATTTTTTCGTCTTGGTTCTATTTCCTGTTTGAACAAGTCTTGTTTAAACTTTTTTTTTTTTTCCTTTTAATAATGAACAATCATTTAGTCTAACCTGGTACTGAGCTTGACTCATACAAAGATACTATTTAGGTAATGCCACTGGCCGTGATGATTTGGTACGGAGCGCCGGTGTCGCACGTCCACCTAGATTGAATCCCTCTGTGTGTGTGTGTGTGTGTGTGTGAGAGAGAGAGAGAGAGAGAGAGAGAAAGAGAGAGAGAGAGAGAGAGAGAGAGAGAGAGAGAGAGAGAGAGAGAGTGTGTGTGTGTGTGTAACCACCGACAGGGACCACCTTGTCATGGTGGGGGGACATGCGTACCATGTAAATCTAGTGGACCATACCAATGGGGGGAAATCTCCCAACCTCAGCAGGAGTACAAGGTTACTCATTCCTGAGGGACATTCAGTGAGGGGTCAAACTAAGTGTTCCCTGGCACCCTTGGATGGGTGAAGACTTTGGTGGCAAACTCCAACTGAAAAATCTGAGTGAAATCCCACAGAACACACTGCTTGACAGAAAGAGTTCCCAGCAGATTCCTGCAACCTTGATCACTAGATGGTCGTGGTGAATCTTCATGTAACCATGACAGGCTAAGAAGGGTCAAGTAATACAGTGGTAAGGACTGCACACCCTCACCATCACACCAGATCTAGTCATTGCACACTGCTATATTCACTCTCCATTTCACCCTTTTATCAAAACCAAATGACCTATGGCAACAGGATAAGGTGACTGTGACAGGTCATGGATGTACAGTAGGTGGAAATCGCTAGTTCAAGTCCTCTACACTGGCGACATTGGCCCAGTGGTTGCTGGCATGATGGCAGTACAGTAGGTCATGCCTTCAGCAGCATCCAACATGACTAAGAAGCCAGAAATGGAAACTCGACTTCTCACTCTGATGGGGAGGGGTTTAGAAAAGGTTGCCTTAACATTTGCTGCTTCACACCTGGGTAGATAACCGCGTCTGTCAAGGCTTTCCACACTGTAATCGAAGAACCAAGAGACTCCCTCTAACTTTCGCTACCCGGGATACATGAACCTTGCCTGATACTGACCAAGACACATGACCATGCCTTAAGACTGCCCTTATTGCCGATGAATGGAGAAGATAATAAACTGACATTGCTTCCTTATTTAAGACTGGCCTCTCATGAGAGGGCAACCCAACAGAAACAGGAGAAATATAAATATAATTCTGGAGGGGACACCTAGACAACCTATTATAAAAGATCCAAGAATCGCCTGTGGGTATATCAGAGATGCTGACGTCCTGGCAAATATCTCTCTTTAAAGACCAATATGCAACACACAACAGTGCCTATGCCCCAAGACTTGACTCTGAGGACACTATCAAAGATTAATAACTCTCTGGATGCTACCATTTGCTCAATACCACATAATGGCAAACTCATCTTGCTTGGAGATTTTAACCCACTGTGTCCAGCACAAATTTCCACTGGCCCTTCTCCCAACTGTGCATTTAAGAGAAATTCACTGTTTTTAAAACCTCACTATCTCAGTTGAAAAAAAAAAAAAAAGTGTCATAATATTCATCAATTCCTCGACTTCAAGCTGATTGCCTCAGATTGTCCATGAAGAGCATGTAATCAGAGAGAGTGAGTGGGGAACGAGTGTGACTTTTGTTGTTTTTTTGCCTGTGTCCTTATGCGTTGCTGAGGTGCGGTGGTACAATTAAGGCTTATACTAACCCTCCACATTAATAACACTCCAGACAACCACAGTCCACCATGAACACCATTTCCGTGTAAGTTTTTCTAATGGGTGGCATGAGATAGGTTGTGAGTGTGGTTACTATTGCAACAACCTTGAGGCAGGCTGTCTTAGTCCACCTACAGTCCCATATGCCTTCTCGTCTCACCACCGCTCTGCCATGCCTCCAACAACGCCTTACTCCACACACACACACACACACACACACATGGAGATGTATGGTTGGCTTGCATTGTCATTCGATTCTACCACTGCTGTGCCACTAGAAGTCTGGGTATTACTACAACTACTGCTATTACTACTACTATTACTACTACTACTACTACAACTAATACTACTGCTACTACTACTACTACATAAAACCTAAATAATAATATTGTGAATAAAATAGTTACCCACATACTATCCATAACCCACTATATTTTCCACTATAACAGAATTTTTTCCCTGTGATTTGTACTTTTTCATCATAACAAATATGTACACCCAGGGACAGTTCCGCCTTATACACCTGCCTGCCAGTTTGGACCTATATGCGTGAGACAACTGCTAGTGAAGCAGTAGCCAGAGACTTAAATGTCTGGTACCACTGTGTGGGAGGGGAGAGGTTAAGGGAGGAGGAAGGCTGGGGGGCTGATAGTTCCTACCCCTCCCTCTTCCATCCCCATCCTTCTCACACAGTTACCAGATATATGAATGTTGGCTACTGCTTTGGTAACACTTGTCTCACATTTACTATTTTGAAGTCAGTGTATAACGTGGAACTTTCCCCAGCTGTACATAGGCCTACACAAAAACTTTCAGTAAAAAATAAGACACTGATTTCATCATGAAACAAACTTTCTGCTTCCATTATTCACATAAATATACACAGCACTGTGTGAAGCTTACACTACTGCATTTCCTCCTCCCTCCCCTTCTGCCACCTCCCTTTCTCCACTCCGTACCCCATCTTCCATCTCCTCATCCATGCCATTATCCCCCTCTCCAGGATCGAATTTCCTCTGTACCATTCTCATCATCGGGAAATAGCAGATGAATGTACAGGGGGAAACAATGGTTGCACAGTGGAGGACTCACGTGATGCACCCGCCTCATCCGATGCATTAATATCGACACTCATCATGGCAGTCACTTTCTTTAGAGGAAGAGTCGCTTTCTCCACTCACAATTGGTGATAATGTCACCTCAAGTTCTCTCCATATCGCCCTGTCACTAAGGCCTTTTCCTTTCTGGCTTTTGGACTTCATTGGTGTTGAAGTCAGTGACTGCAGACACTCAGCCGAGGATCCGGACACAGGGAAATCTTTTTGCATATTACAGAGGTACACATGTAAATGAAATGTGACTCCAGTGCATGCAGGAGGGTTACTAGTGGCTGCATGTGGTGGAAATAACCTGCGGAATATTCAAACAATGCTGCAAAACACTAGATCATGTATACGTCCCACCTGGACGTCCTCGGGCATGACGTATATATGACACCCAGATGCCATGGATTAATGCCAGATTAGAAAAAAAACAATCACCTCTGACAAGGCATCATAGGCTGCCATGGTGTTTGTACCATGAACAACAACGGCCTCAGACTGCTTTCATAATGCTCACAACACAGTCTGGTCATCAAACACCCCATTTTTCAGCTTAAGAATAAAAATAAAAAACATGGGTGCACCGATGATAGAGACATTGACACCTAATTGATTATGTCACTAAAAGGTAGCAAGATCGAAGGGAAGTTCCTATAACCCAAGCCATGAGAGGTGCTGAGTCCAGAACAGACCATAACTTTATACTTGCCAAATTGCAACTAGTCATATGCCCACAAATGCATTGTAAGCTATCCTCGAAGAAACTAAACTGTAGTATTATAAAGGATGCAGCAGCTTTTACCATCTTCCACAGCACTATTATAGACAAGCTCTCGCAGTGTCCACTGCATGACTCAGACAATGATGCAACAAACCTAGATGCAGAGTGCCTGAACATTAAGACACTACGTCAATGCACTGCAGATGAAACCCTAGGTTTCTCCACCAGCTGCCATAGGAATTGGTTTGATGAAAATGCTGAGGGCATACACACCTTCTTGCAATGGAAAATAGAGCAGATAACAACTGGTTGGCTCATCCTAGCTCCATAACCCTAAAAACTGATTGTCAGATGTCAAACCCTGACGAAACTGCCTGACTTGAAGAAGAAATGGTGGACTGCACAAGCAAAAAACCTGCAAAGACAAGCTGATATTTATGACCAAAATAGCTTCTACAAATCAGTACAAACTATCTATGGGCGAACCAAGCACAACATCCCCCATTTAAGATCAGCCAAAGGAGAACTCCTTAAAGACAAGCGAGTAAATCCTTGAAAGATGGGCACAACACTTCAATACCTTACTTAATCGAAGAAATCCTAGGAAGCTCAATATCCTCCATAACACTCCAAATGCCCCTCAAGCAGCAGATCTCAATATCCCACCTACACTTGCAGAAACTATTCAGGCCATCTAGTCTACAAATAAAAACTAAAAGACCAGGTCCTGACAGCATAGCAGCTGAATTAATGAATGAGGGTGGCCAGTTATGTTACCAGCGTGTCGATAATCTCATACTGTGTGGAATCAAGAACGAATTCCAGACGAATGGCTTACTTCTGATGTTGTAACCATTTAAGCAATCTAATACGAAAAGAATGGGAACTGATCAGACTGTGGCAACAGCAGAGACATATTTCTTCCTAGTGAATACTTGTAAAGTACTATTTAAGATATGGTTATCCAGGCTGAAAAAGCATCTGAGTTAGTAACCCTTCGTGAAACACAATGTTGATTTTGGAAGGAAAGAGGTACCTGTGATATGATCTTATGATCTTTGATACAGACAGACAACATGGATGATAATGTATCCATAGGTGGGGGCAAATCCAAACCCTTCAACTTCAAAGTGAGGGTAAAACAGGGATGTGTCCTGGTTTCTGTCAATTTCAACATCTGTCTCATTGCAGTCACCCTACTAAGTAATCAAGAAATGAATCCTGATGATTTTATACAAATCCATTTCCATGTAGACGGAAAATTATTTAATCTCAGACGTCTTCAAGCACAGTCAGAGACTACATTTGCTTATTTCCTACACTTCAATAAGATGATAACTGTGTTATCGTTGCACATACCCCAGAAGCCCCACAACAGAGTATTGTATCGTTTCATATATATATATATATATATATATATATCTATATATATATATATAGATATATATATATATATATATATATATAAGAGGGAACTGCTACAGTTAAATTACGTAAGGACTCAGAGAAAATTAAGATTGAGAAGGGCGTGCTTTAGGGAGATACAATTTCACCAAAATTATTTACAGCATGCCTTGAAAGTATTTTCAGAAAGCCAGACTGGGTGAACAAAGGAGTAAACCTAGATGGAGAAAAGCTAAACCATTTAAGATTTGCAGATGACTTTGTTCTAATCTCTGAAACAGCAGAGACATTGCAAGAAATGTTAAATGACCTGAACAGAGAAAGTCTGAAAGTAGGGCTGAAGATGAACCGGAGTAAAACTAAAGTAATGTTTAATCCACAAAAACCGAATAGCGTCATCAGAATAACCGATAAAATTCTGGAAGAAGTTGAGGAGTACAACAACTTGGGACAAATACTAAAATTAACGAAACATCATGATATCGAAATAAAAAGACACATTACAATTGGATGGAAAGCTTTCGGTAAACATAGGGACATTATGAAAAGTAGCTTGCCAGTTTGTATGAAACGAAAAGTATATAATGAATGCATAATTCCAACTATGACGTATAGTTGTGAGACCTGGAAACTAACAAAATCAATGGAAAATAAATAAAGTCGTTCTCAGTAAGCAATGGAAAGATCAATGTTGGGAATATCTTTAAGAGACAGGAAAAGATCAACTTGGGTGAGAGAGCAGATTAAAGTCAAAGATATTATAGAAGTTATAAAAGTACAGAAATGGAGGTGGGCAGGCCATAATTATAGCAAGAATAAAGGATAACCGATGGAGCAAGAGGCTGACTGACTGGACACCAAGAGATTGTAAGCGTAGCAGAAAAGGCCAGACAGGAGATGGAGAGATGAGATTGAGAAATTTGCAGGGAAAACGTGGCAAAGATTGGCTCAGTCAGGGAATTCGTGGAGAAGGTTGGGGGAGGCTTTTGTTCAGCAGTGGACTAGTTATGGCTGCTGCTACTGCTGCTGCTGCTGCTGCTGCTGAAGAGATATATATATATATATATATATATATATATATATATATATATATATACAGAGAGAGAGAGAGAGATAATGCAATGGGGCTTAACTGTCAGTAAAACAGAAAAATAAAAACTCATAGAAACATCCTAGCTGAGCCTCGTGCATTTCAGATAAATAGCTATAATGTAAAACAGGTGGAGAATTTTACCTACTTTGGATGTGTGCTCACAGATAAACATAACATTGATGCAGAAGTCCTTCCACGAACCATCCATGTCTCAGCTTTTTTTTCGACGTCTGAGACCCAGTGTCTTTGAGAATACCAACTTGAAAATCGAGGCTAAGGTATCGATATATACAGCTGTATGCCTGTCCACTCACTTACATGGAGCTGAATCGTGGACTGCTTACCGGCGTCATATCTAACACCTTCATTTGTTTCACATCCTACAAGTACAATGCATCCTAGGGCACACATTAGGGAATAAAGTCCCTCTCTCACATATTCTCCTCTGAACAAAGTTAACCAGCATATAAAGCATCTATCTATCCATCTATCTATTGTAAGACGTCTTAATCCCACACGGGGTGGCCACAAACAAATCGCCTCCGCGTCGCCCTGCCCCCCTATTTCACTGCCCTGCTCCCAGCTCACAACCCCCTCCCTCATATACCTCTCCACTCCCTCCCTTCATCTCATCCTTGGCCTCCCCCTCCCTCTCTCCCCCTCCACCTCATTCACATTCGCTCTTCTCGTCAGTCTCTCACTCTCCATCCTCTCCACATGGCCAAACCACCTTAATGTATTTCTCCTAACGCTTTCTATCACATCCACATCCACACCACAACGCTTCTTCACTTCCTCATTTGTCAGTCTGTCTCTCCATGTGACTCCACATGCTCCTCTCAAATAACTCATTTTCACTGCTCTCACTCTTGACTTGTGTCCCTGCCCGGTAGTGATAATGAGTTGTATCTTGTTCATTTTATGACCAAAAGTTTGGTTTAGTGAGAGTGTGGCCGAGGTGCGGCTGTTTCCATGTGAACGTGATCAGGAAGGAGATTAAGTTACCTAGTAGCTTAAGTCATTTTTTTTGTTTGCTGTAATTTATTAATATTAAGTCTCTTTATAATATGAAAATCTCGAGTGGGTAGGAATATGTGCCTATGGTCACGTAATCCAGCATAATGTACACATGCGCAAAGGGGTGTTAGGCACAATGATTTATAGTGCTTTTTCGATGCAAGGGTATAGAGCAGCGTTTCTCAACCTTTTTATACTTACGGAACCCTTGAAATAATTTTCATGTCTCAGGGAACCCTTACATAAAAATTATTATATATCATTATTAATATCTATATTTCTCGTGTATAAACTTAAAGTTCATAAGGAGAACATAATATATTTTTTCTGATAACTGGTTTAAGCAAGAAAAAAAAAAAAAATACTTTTATCTCAAGGTTATTGACAAAACAAAAATATTAATAAATAAATACAAATTTAAAAATAACTGAAATCAAACTGCTTGTTCCAGAGACCTCATATGGGAATATTCATTCACACAAAAAATAAACATAAATAACCAATAACATATATAACACATATAAACAGAACGAAAGCTGGTAATAACTGCTCGTACTATTACAATAACTTGATAAATAAAACTTAAACAAATAAAACTAAAGCAAATTAAGGCAAACAGAAGAACTACCTTTGGAAGAGAGAGAGGGAGAGAAAGAGACAAAACACACACACAAACTTCTCATAAACTAACAAAAATATCATAAACACACTTAAACTTAAAATTCATATAAAATCCCTAAATGAATTTATACGAATATACTAAATAACGTGGGTGAATGAAAGACTGTGCCACCACGCCAGGAAGTACATACGGGACTGATGGAGACCGTGCATGTGTCCTGTACTCGAGTGAGTCACTTGATGATACACGAATCCGTCGCGAATAGCTCCTGTCTACTGACTACTAAAGGCGGTTTCACACTGGCGCCGTATAGACGTCGCTAAGTATATTCCGTATAATTATTACACTTTCAAATGATATAAAAGGTTTAGACTTAAAGATAAGACCCAAGAATTTTCCAAGAATATGCAGTACGTGTATAGTAAATTACGAATATGAAAGTAAACACAAAAATTACCCAAAAGTGCGTTAACATATGATTAGCTATTTATCACTATTTCTCTCGGAACCCCTAGCGACATCTCGCGGAACCCTAGGGATCCGGGGAGCCCCGGTTGAGAAACGTTGGTATAGAGAGTTGTTGGAGAGTAATTATTGTAACTAGGGAATGTCATTTTTTTCGGGTAATGAATTGTAAGGGGAAGGGCATCACACTGAGTCTATCACGAGTCTATAGTAATGAATAATTTAAATCGTGCAAGCCGTCATCTTCCCCCCCTTATCCTCCACTCAATATTGGCGTACCATGAGCGTGTCACTCGTTCACCGACTGTTAAACGTGCAGGGTGGTTGGTGCTGTGGCCCCTCTCCTACCCCCCCTCCAAGGAATTCTGAAGTGTCATGTGTGATCATGCGAGGTGATGCCATTGCCCTCATTTGATGAGCAAGTCCTGAGTTCCCGCTCACCTCCCTTATATTGGCTTGACCTCGATAGTGAGCAGGTCCCAGTGTGGAGGTCAAAGTCCCAGTGTGGAAGTCCAAGTCCAAGTGTGGAAGTCCAAGTCCAAGTGTGGAAGTCCAAGTCCAGGTGTGGAAGTCCAAGTCCAAGTGTGGAAGTCCAAGCCCGAGTGGGGAAGTCAAGGTCAAGAATATCAGAGGACCAGGCCAGTGAACTACGAACTTTGAGCATAGATTATGGAGAGCTACATTGGATTGAACCTGGGACAAGGGAGTTAAGTTTTGTGGAATTTGATATTAGGACCATAAGTTTGTTGAATAACGTGTCAACTGATTCAGGGCTATTCTGTAAGGCTAGTAGATGGAAAGATTTCTAATTTTGGGGGGGGTCTTGTTAATACACATTTCCTCTCGCTCGAACTTTAATGTTTGTATAACCCTTAAGAACTGGTGGTACAGAGTTGACTTAGCAGCTTGTTCATGTTTAACCCAGGAGCATTTTGGGAAATCGTGAAGGTCGGGCTTGGGTCGGCCGAATTGGAGACTGATCTCGTCATTTTGGCATGCTACCACTCTTAACTTGCCCATTCGAAAAGAAACAAACGCAACCAAAGAGGCTGCTAGTGGGAGAGAGTCTCCATCAATATGAGTTCCCGACCATTCCAGAATGCAGTGGTTGTCTTTAATGCATCTAAGACTCAGTTCTTACACCTATCAACCCGACAAAATCTTCCACAGGTATACCCACTAATGTTTAATAATATTCAGCTTAATCCTGCATCATCCTTGAACATGCTTGGGGTTTCATTTACTCGGGACTTATCTTGGAAAGATCATATTACATCTCTTGTAAAATCTGCTTCCAAGAGATTGGGTGTGCTAAGCCGACTCCGCTCTTTCTTTACCCCTGCACAATTGTTGACTCTATACAGGGGTTTTATCCGCCCCTGTGTGGAGTACAACTCTCATGTGTGGGGAGGCTCCCCACATACAGCTCTTCTCAATAGGGTGGAGTCAAAGGCTTTTCGTCTCATTAACTCTCCTCCTCTTACTGACTCCCAGCTGCACCACGCCACCGATATACTTTGTGTAGCCGTTTCCACATACTAAATCCTTGTGTTATAATGGCAGACAACGGAAAGACATGCATGGTAAAGAAAAATGTTGCTCCCTCTGGATGAACCCTGTGTGAGTGTAGACACACGATTAAATAGTAAAATTTGTCTGGAGCTAAGGAGGGCCTGAATGTGTAATACTTCTATGAAAACTAAGGTATGAATGTTTTAAAGAGAATATAATAAACGATGATCATTGTTTGTGGATGTTATGTCAGAAGTATTCAGACAAATGAAATAGCACGTCGAAGAAAGCGACATTTGTGAAGTGAACATCAGTAACACCGTTATTTCAATTATAATACAAGATATGCATTCATTGTGCAAATACAGTAACTCGGTATCTCCGCGTGATCCATCAGTATGATGACTGCACAAAATTCTCGCACAACAAGCCAATAGCTGTCCTACAGTCAAAGTAGCTATAATCCTGTGTAACAGGACATCTACGTATACCATGGTTTGCGAATGTAATGATTGTTTTTCCTCACAATAAAACAGACTGGATGATGCACAACATGGCATGACCGTTGTGTCACATGCTTAATCATAAATCATTTATGGCCACCCTTGTTCAACCACAAAAATGTTACAGCAGTTAGGTCACACACACACACACACACACACACACACACACACACACACACACACACACACACACACACACACACACACACACACACACACACACACACACACACCACGTTTCGAGATACCGAACATCACACCTTCTGACATTTATGCTCAACTACACATGTTCACCACATTGTATGACGAGCATTAAGACTCCAACATTCATCCAATACACGTTATTGCATATGGAGTTACAGATGACCTCAGAATATCTGTATAATCACACCCTTCAGCTTTCAAAACGAAACACGACAAAGTTTCGATACACGCACCCCAACCACTGTCCCCCTCCCCCTCTTCCTCTCCGTTCCACCTCGCCTCACAGTCATCTCCTGTCAGAGAAGCAATGGGATCCAATGGCATTACTATTTGTTTTTCTCTCTACGTACCAATCTACATACGTGTCACACACGTGGATTTGCAGACAGAGTATGACTTGACAGGACATTGTTTCTGTGGATACTACTTACTGTAGCGGAGGGGAAGCTCTGCCGGACCTGTCCATTCACTTACTATTACTACGATGTAACCAAACACAGTGGTGCCACATTTCACCAAACACACCACCCGCTGTACTCGTTAGAAGTGGAGGTAACTGTACCTGTGTATTTATTTTTTTTACCAGTATCTATGGGTTATGAATTCGGGTTGATTAATAGGATTGAGTAGTTGTTTAAGCTATGTCCGGCTTTTGGAGAGATGAGGCATGGAAGCTGCGTGTTGTCAAATCGAGTACACCATGGTGCATAGACCGTCGTTCTTGCCTTACCTCAATTTTTTTTTCTTTAGGCTGGATTGTTAGGCTTAGTTAGGTAAAATGAGATCTCACAGTTAGGACTTTTTTTTTTCCAAATTCAGGGAATTGTACATGTGTGGCGCAGTTCTGCCCGAAGGTCTCCGCCTGAAAGTTTCCTACTTGCTTTGAGAACATCGAGCACCGAGTGTATGTAATACCCAAACTGCAGTATAGGACTGCTCAGAGAGAGAGGAGAAGTTTCCAGTTTCTCTATAGGGCTTGGAGAAGTTGAACTATGGGGCTCTTGCATGTTAGGAGAGGTATGTAGGCTTTGCTCGGCCTTTCTGGACAGAACGCAGTGGAGTGGCTCGTGTTATTCTCAGATAAGCACAAAGTTTCTCCTTGTAGCAGGGCATTATCACTGTGAGTAATATACCTAGCGAGTGGCATATGTGGTCGATTGCATGAGAAAGTTTACTCGTGGTAGATTATTATTATTATTTGTTTTTTGCGGACACGATAGCTGCCGACTATTCTCAAGCACGGAGCTTATGTAATATTCCACGGAGCTTATGTAATGTCCCACAGTCGCAGTATAGGACAGGCAAGCTGGTGCCTTTGGAGGAGTGTAGATTGGTTTCCCCTCATGAGCAAGGAGCGTTTGGAACACCCCACAGTAGCAGTACTGAGGGAGACTGGTCAAACAGTGTTTGTTAAGTATGGGTACTGGCTATTTCCGAGGAGTTCAGGTCCAGTCGCCCAAACATTTGGTCTTCCCTAACCGTGGGCGGATGTAGTGCCCGGAAGTGATAATGAGTTGTATCTTGTTCATTTTATGACCAAAAGTTCAGTTTAGTGAGAGAGTATGGCTGAGGTGTGGCTGTTTCAACGTGAACGTGGTTAGGATATAGATTAAGTTACCTATTTGCTTAAGTCATGTTTTTTGTTTGCTGTAATTTATTAGTATTCAGTCTCTTTACAATACTAACATCTCGAGTGGGTAGGAATATGTGCCTATGGTCACATAATCCAGCATGATGTACACTTGCGCAAAGGGATGTGAGACACATTTATTTTTAGTGCTTTTTCGGTGCAAGAGTATAGAGAGAGGTTGTTGGAGAGTAATTATTTTAACCAGGGAATGTCATCTTTTATGGGTAATCAATTGTAATGGGAAGGGCATCATATTGAGTCTATCACGAGAGAGAGGTTGTTGGAGAGTAATTATTTTAACCAGGGAATGTCATCTTTTATGGGTAATCAATTGTAATGGGAAGGGCATCATATTGAGTCTATCACGAGTCATTAGTAATGAAAATTTTAAATTGTGTAAGCTGTCATCCCCCCTACCCCCCTTTCCACCACGCACTGCTGGCATACCATGAGTGTGTCACACGCTCACTGATTGTTAAACGTGCCAGGTGGTTGGTGCTTTGGTCCCCCTCGTCCCCCCTCTTCCAGGGAATTCTGAAGTGTCATATTTGATCATGCGAGGTGACGCCATTGATTTGACGAGCAAGTCCTGAGTTCCCACTTACCTCCCTCATATTCCTTGAGCTGGAGAGTGAGCAGGTCCCAGTGTGCAAGTCAAAGTCCAAGTGTGGAAGTCCAAGTGTGGTGGTCAAAGTTCAAGTGTGGAAGTCAAAGGCCAAGTGTGCAAGGCCAAGTCCAAGTGTGCAAGGCCAAGTCCAAGTATGGAAGTCAAAGTCCCAGTGGGGAAGTCAAGGTCAAGAATATCAGAGGATCGTGCAAGTGAACTATGAGCTTTGAGGGAAGATTATGGAGAGCTACATTGGACTGAACCTGGGACAAGGGAGCTAAATTTTCTGGAGTTTGATATTAGGACCATATGTTTGTTGAATAACATGTCAGCTGATTCAGGGTTATTCTGTAAGGCTAGCAGATGGGAAGGTTTTCATTTTTTTTTCTTTGTTCTTGTTAATACACATTTCCTCTCACTCGAACTTTATTATTTGTATAACCCTTGAGAACTGGTGGTATAGAGTTGACTTAGCAGCTGGTTAATGTGTAACCCAGGAGTACTTTGGGAAGTCGCAAAGGTCGGGCTTGGGTCAACCGAGTTGGAGACTGATCCCGTCATTTTGGCTTGCAACCATTCATAACTTGGCCACTCGAAAAGAAACAAACACAACCGAAGAGGCCGCTAGTGGGAGAGAGTCCCAATCAATCTGAGTTCCCGACCATTCCAGTACACAGTGGTCATCACTAGTGACTTGATTTTTGCCCCTTTTGACCAAGCTAAAGTCTGGATCGTAGAGTGAACTCTTACACAACAAGGTCCAAGCTTCACTTCCATACGTTAGAGTTGGTATAAAAAAACTATCATGTAGTAACTTTTTCACTTCCATGCTCACTTCCCTGTTTCCTATCACTGCTTTGAAGGAACTGGCAACCTTTCTTCCTTGTTGTACCCTTTCAAGCACCTGACCCTCCAAACTTCCATTCTTAGTCATCACACAACCCAAGTACTTAAATGCACTTATATTTTCCATTTCCTCCTCATCCAACCTCACTGTACAGTCTCTGACTTCACTTCTCTCGAAGACCATAACTTTACTATTCCCTACATTCACATTTACATTGCGTTTGTTACACACTCTCCCAAACTGATCCACCAAGCCTTGCAGTTCCCCCTCATCTTCACTTAACAACACAGTATCATCAGCAAACAATAGTACATGGAGTTTCCAAACACTGCCCTCTCTCATCAGGGCCACTCCCACATCTACTGTCCTACCTTGTATCTCTTTTATAACTCCATCCGTATACCGACTGAACAACCATGGAGACATGAAACATCCCTATTTCAACCCAACCTTCAAATAGAAAAATTCAAGCAGTTCACTATCCACACGCACTGCACCCTTAACCCCCTCATACATACCCTTCACTGCATTCAGCAACTTCCCATCTACTCCATATATTCTTAATACTTTCCACAATCCTTGTCTATCCACCCTGTCATATGCTTTCTCCAAATCTATGAAGGCCACATACAGCTTCTTTCCCTTGTCTAGAAGCTTTTCCACTAGGGATCTGAGAATGAAGATCTGATCTACACAACCTCTTCCCTTCCTAAAGCCTCCCAGTTCTTCTCCAACTAATTCCTCTGTTATTTCCCTAACTCTGTCAATAAGTATCCTACAATACACTTTTCCTATTACACTAAGAAGACAAATGCCCCTGTGATTACCACAGACTTCTTCTTTCCCTTTTCCTTTGTACAAGGGAATAATTATACCTGACTTCAAATCCTCCGGGACTCTACCTTCCTCCCAGGCCAATCTGCACATCTTCCACATCCATTCTACTACTATCTCTCCCCCATGCTTCAGCATTTCACCACACACTTCATTAATTCCTGGGGCATTCCCCATTTTGACTTTCTTCATTGCTTCTACAACATCCATCCTATTGATTTCTTCCTGTCATCTGACATCCCTCCTTCTCCCAGCCATTCTCCAGCCACTTATTCTCACATTACTTTCATTCTCTTAGTTCAACAATTCATTTAAAGTGTTCTATCCATCTGCTCACTTTTTCTCCCTTCTCCACTAGTAATCTACCATTTTTACCATTCACTCCCCGACTAACATCACTGCCACCCTCTCTAACTCTCCTTACCTCTTTCCAGAACATTTTCTTCCAGTCTCTCCACTTTACACTCAACATTCTTCCAAATTCCTCATCCACCCTCCTCTTACTCTCTCTCACTAACCTTTTCACCTCTCTCTTTTTCTCTACATATAACTCTTTCTTCCGTCTCTCAGCTTCTTCTACACCCCTATTTTTCATCCACTCAGTACTGTATATGCTTTCTTCTTTTGTGCCACAGCCTGTCCCAGCTCTTCATTCCACCACGCTGTTTCTTGCACCCCCTTTCGTCTTCTCCTCACCCCACACACCACCTCACATGCTGCACAGATTTCTTCTGTAAAGATCTTGTACACACCTTCCACGTCCTCCATCTGCTCCAATCCATATTTACCCAATCGCTCCTCCACTTCCTTCTTATATTATGTCTTTTTCTCATTCTCTTGTAACCTTTCCACTTTCCTTGCGCCTACTCCTTCCTCCCGTCTTCCCTTCTTCTATTTCTTCATTTTACTTGGACCTTAATTCTGACCACCACCAAGTAGTGATCAGAAAGTCCACTCCCCCAACCTCTATAAGCTCTTGCATCCATTACACATCTTCGCATCCTTTCATCCACACACACATAATCAATCATTGCCTTCCTTTTGTTCAGTTCACCACCCACCCTTCTCATCACTCGCCATGTATACCTGTGGATCATTTTGTGCCCGAAGAGGGTATTGGTTGTCACCAACCCCTTCCCGGCACAAATGACCACTAAAGCACTGCCATTCTCATCTACAGTATCTAAGGAGACACACCCCACTCACCAATTGCTCCATCCACCTTCACATTCCCTACTTTACCATTCATATCACCAGTCAAAAACATTCTCTCATTCCTTTTCAAACTTTTCCATGCATACATTTGTCCAGAATTCTTCTCTCACTCTACTTGCACGATCTTGCATTGGCTCATACACGCACACAATCACCCACATTTGTATTCCAACTTTCAATCATACCCACACAATTCTTGAGCCAACTGATCCATACTCTCTTATATTCTTCTTCCATCTGTTACTCACAACAATACACACTTCTTCTTTTGCCCTCTCATTCTCACCTACTCCTGCACATATACCCCATCCATACTCCCATTCTCTCTCACTCTCACCTCGCCATTTAGTTTCAGTCAATCCACATAGATTCACTTTCGCACCCTCAAGCACCTGGACAATCTCTCTTTCTTTCACCCCATCATTTGCATCCCTTATATTCCACGTCGCCATCCATATCATGTCCTTTGTTTGGTCCCTAGTCGTCATCTTTTGGTCCGTCCTGGTCCGAGGATTCTTGTTCGTATTTTTAGTTAGTTTTCTGTGGACGGGCACTAACCCTCCGGCAACCCACTTGCTGTCACGTAGGAAGCACATGTTGGTTGGTTATAGGGTTATCATCCAGCGTTGTAAATGGTTTCCTTGTTTATAGGAAATCATTTGGCTTGCCACTCAGTGTAGAGCTACCCTAAAAAACAGAGTACCACTACACTAAGTGGGTGGATGATGGGCGCCCCCATCTACCACATGCGGGGTATAAAGCATCTGAGATGGGTCGGACACGTGTTCTTCATGCCAGCCCACCTCCTTCCCACCCAGTTTCTGTATGGCCAACTCCCTGCAGCACATCGCAACCCAGGGGAACAGAAGAAGAGATATAGAGATCATATAAAGAGAACTCTGAACAAGTGCATCATACCAAAAGATCTTGAAAACAGTGTTCCATACAAAGAACAATGGTGAGCCCTCTGCAGCAAAAGAAAATATTCACATTGAAGAAGCTCAGAACCTGGTGAGAGAGGAGGGAACAGTTAAAATACAATCCTCCCAGCAATCCCGGATTTGACATGCCGACTGTGTGGCAAAGTTTGCGGATCCGGCATTGGTCCGTGCAGTGACACACGTTGGCACCAAGGAGAATGAGAAACACACCATGCTAGTGAGTAAGTAGGAGTTGTCTTGTCTTCTGTACGTTAGCAAATAAGTGTGTGTGTGTGTGTGTGTGTGTGTGTGTGTGTGTGTGTGTGTGTGTGTGTGTGTGTGTGTGTGTGTGTGTGTGTGTGTGTCCTTACCTAACTGTATCTTTACAGGAATGAGTCAAGCTCGTACTGTCCCGTGTCTTAAATCACTTTTATCGTACATATCCTTAAATTTATGAATTGTTTTGGCACACACTGTTTCATTCGGTAGTGCATTCCATTGATCATTTATTGCCCCATGTGGGAAACTAAATTTCCTTACGTCTTTATTGCCTCTCTTTTTATGCATTTTTTTTCCAGTGTCCTCGTGCTGATGCATCCCCATACGTTATGTAATCATTTATGTCTTTTTACTCCTTTCCTGATATGCATTTATATACCATAATCATGTCTCCTCTTTTCCTTCTCTCCTGTAGTGTAGGTAGATTCAATTTTTCTAGTGTTTCTTCGTAGCTTAGATCCCTTAAACTTGGTACCCAATTTGTAGCGGCCCTTTGAACTTTTACATCTTATCTATGTGTTTTTGAGATGAGGATTCCAGACTACCGACGCATACGTCAGGGTAGAGCTGATGAATGATGTTATTATCTTTCTTAGCATGTCTTCATTTATGTATTTGAATACTATTCTCCTATTTGCAAGCAGTATATACATGTTCCGTACCTTCCCTGTGATGTGGTCAGCCGGAGATAGTCTGTTACTGATAATCATACATATGTCCCTCTTTCTTTCTGATGTGTGTAGGGTTTTACGTCCTAAATTATAATCCCAATCAGGTCTTTTCCACTTTTACCAAACTTGCTTACATGACACTTGTCCACATTAAATTCCATTTGCCATGCATTGCTCCATTCATGAAGTTTATTTAATTCTTCTTGTAGCTCTTTACAAGAGTATGCATTAGTAATTCTCCTTTGTATTTTTGCATCATCGACAAACATATTTAGATAGCTTTCATTTCCAATATTGCTATCTGTGTCACTTATGTACACAAAGAACATAATTGGTGCCAGCACTGAGCCCTGTGGAACTTCGCTAGTGACTTCCCTCCATGATGAGTAATTTTCCCTTAATACTGTTCTCATTTCCCTTTTTTTTCTTTTTGAGAAAATCTTGCATCCAACAATACAGTTTGCCTCGGATTCCTCCTTGATGGTACAGTTTATATAAAAGTCTTTCGTGCGGTACTCTGTCAAATGCTTTCTTGAAATATAAATAGATACTGTCCACCCATCCTTCTCTTTCCTGTAATGGTTCTGTTACTCTATCATAGTAGCACAACACATTAACACATGATTTTTCACTTTCTGAAACGAAAGTGTGTTCGTTTTATCATACTGTGTTCTTCTAGATGATTTACCCAAGCTTTTCTTATCAGCTTTTCTAATACCTTGCTTACAATAGTGGTTAGTGATACTGGTCGGTAGTTTAGTGGATTTTGTCTAATCTCTTTCTTGAATAGGGGAACAATGTTTGTTTGTTTTTTCCAAATATCAGGTGGTTTACCTTGTCCCAAGGATTTCTTGAATATTAAAGATAATGGTTTACTTAAACTCCTTTTGCACATTCATGTAGCACCCAACATGAAATTTCATCAGGACCATTTGCTTTTCCTTTGTTTAATTTACTTAACCCCTCCTGTATTTCTTTTTCTGATATTCGTATATCTGGTAATATGTGTGGGCATGCATATTCCATATCATCCCTCTCAAAAAATTTTTCTTCTGTAATAACTGATTGGAAACTCTTATTTACTCCTTCACAAATATCTTTCTCTTGTGTATAGATGATAACCTCATAAGAAATGGATTGTATTTTATCATTTACTTTGGTTTTGCTTCGGATGTAGCTGTAAGATAGCTTCGGTTGATGACTACTTTTACTTATGATGTCTTCCTGAAACTGTCTTTGGGTTTATCTCATTATTCTTGTATAATCGTTTCTTGCCTATTTATAGTTGTTATATGCTCGCTCACTATTGTGTCTTCTCTATGTGTTCCACAATAAGTCTCTTTTTTCTTTTGAGTTTTTACATTCTGTATTAAACCATTTCTTTACTTTCTTTTCTGTTATTTTGTGCTGTGGGATGTACTTCTGGTCTCCTATTACATAAAGTTCACTGAATTTTTTATATATAACATTTAAATCTTGTCCTCTAACTCATTTTCCCAATCTGTTTCTAAGAAGTACTTCTTTAGGTCATGGTAGTTTCCCCTTTTATAGTTTAGGCTCTTTTTGTAACTTTCATTGCTGTTCACTATGTCATATACAATCCTGAAGATCCAGTCTAGTACTGCATGGTCGCTTTTGCCAAATGGAGGATGATACATTAAAATGTCAATATTGTTTTCTTGCCTAGTAAATATAAGATCTAGTACTGATGGTACATCAAGTCCTCATTTTCTTGTGATTTCCCTTACATGTTGCTTTAGGAAAAACTGCACGAGATCCAGGAGCTTTTGGTCCCAAAAGCTTTCCTGCCTTATTATATCTAGAGTATTCCAATTTATAGTTGTATTAAAATCTCCAATTAGTATAATTCTTTCCGATTTCTCCACCATTCTATGTAGTAATGCTCTTAAACTCTGAAATGTATACTCTGCCAGATCCTCATATTCGCCTCTTTCCCAAGTGTATCATCTGGGTGGCATGTAAAAATTTGCTACAATACTTTTGCTTCAGATGTATTAATCTCTACTGAAATCAGTTCTACTTGTAAGAGTATATCTAGTTCTATTTCTTTGACTTTTAGATTTTTCTTTGTTAATATTATAATTCCTCCTCCTTTTATTTAAGTTCCTATCTCTTCTCCACATATTGTATTCCTCTAAGTTTAGGATGTCATTTGATATCCTTGGTGTTAATTTTGTTTCAATTAGGCATATTATTTGTGGTTAATTTTCTCTGATGTAATCATTCATCTCTAATAATTTAGATACCATTCCATCTACATTTGAGTACATCAACTTAAACATCTTGTTTACATACTTGTCGTGACTTGGGCCTACTACCTTCCTCCTTTTTATTTCCTCCTAGTTATGTATCACTTTGGAACCTGCAATCCAATTACTTTGTAAAAAAAAAAAATGTACTTTTCTCCTCCTCTGATCTTCCCCCGTTCTTTGTTTGTTCTTCCTCCGCATCCTCTTTAAGTAATTCCAGTTCCTTTTGAGTTAGGCATCTTTTTATCCATACATTTTTTTATCTCTTCTTCCATGAGTTTCTTTTATTTTTTTAGTATCTCCTCCACTGTGTTTACACTCTGGAAGGTTACTTTTAGGGGCCTTGATTTATTTCTCTTATATTTCCCTAGCCTTTTGTGTTCCTCTATGTCATTACTACAAATTTCCTCTGATACTTCCTTCAATACGATCATTACATTTGCCATCTCCTTTTTGTCTCTCGAGATCATGTTTTTAATTTCTTCCAATATACTATAGCACTAGCCGTGTGTGTGTGTGTGTGTGTGTGTGTGTGTGTGTGTGTGTGTGTGTGTGTGTGTGTGTGTGTGTGTGTGTTGGGCAACCGAAACTACACATTCAAATCACACCAAAAGTGGCACAGAAATCGAGAAATCGCTGATGTGAAAAAACTTTGTCCCATCACGATGGAAAAACTTTTACTATAATTAATGAGCGATCACATTTTGACCAAAAAAGACCGCTCCTGGCGCCCGGCATAGGATCTCCGTAGAATTTTTTGCCCACAGGTACAAACTAAAGTATTTTGGACTTGCGTTTGGACAACTTGGGTTCCATTCCCGAAGCTGAAATAACACGATCAATTGATTAGCTGCAAAAAATCCAAGTGACAACATTACACTAGAACAGCACATAAACGCTAAAGCCCTCCACAGGAGCAAGTGCGACGGGCCCGAAGGGCCCACGAGCATTTGTCCTCTTCTATACCAGTGATTACTATAGATTTGTTGATATCTACTGAATTTCTGACCAATTTGGAATTGTTTTGGATTATTCTTTTCAATTCTATTTTAATGCTTTTTTCTTCAACTCTTGTTTCTAAGTCATTCTTTACTTTCACCATTTCAGTATACGTGGTTTCCTCATCATTTTTGTAGCTTTGCATCGCTTCATTCACCTATGTTATCTTCTCCTCAATATCACTGCTCTGATCTATCAGATTGCTTACTTGCCTACTTGTCTCTGTATCATTTTTGAACTCATTCATGGTACTCTCGTGGTTGGCCACTCTGCTTGCCATTTCACTAATTTTCCTTCTGAGTGAACCCACTTCAATTGTCAACTCATCTATTGTTGTGTCTTTCTTGTTGACTTCCTGTACTAATTTCTCTATTTCCTCCTTCTGGATGTGCAACTGCTTCTTAATTTCATCCATTTAATTCTGAAATGCCATCTCCAATCTGTGTATCCGTTCTAACAGCTTATTGTACGTCTCCATTTCAACCAGTTCCTTGTAGAAATCACAATCCTGCTTTCTATCTTTATCCCTTTTCTTAGCTTCTTCCAAACTTGCTTTACTAAAGTACGCCACGTGGTTCTAAGACCACATATTCTACTTACATTCCCTGGCACAGACAAAATAATCAGCTGATGCTTGCTGGGTGCATTCCTGCACTACTGTGTATATTTTGCTATTTGAACAACATTCTTGCTTAAAACTTGCTCTTTTATATTAGGACATCATTTATTTGGCCTGGTACATAGCTTGAATAAAATAAAGATACCAATTTAGGTATGGCCAGTTGGCCAGGTTGGCCAAATGCGGAGCGAAGTGACCTGCGTCCTGCTTATCCAGTGCCTCGTGTGTGTGTGTGTGTGTGTGTGTGTGTGTGTGTGTGTGTGCATACAGTATATACTCTCCTTTTACTCCAGCTTCATAAGATCTTGCAGGACATTAACAATGATTTATTTTGACCTAATTTTTGTATCATACCTTAGCACATAAATAAAGTTGCATGAGTATTTGTCTCACATTGTAAACTAAATCCGTAAACGCCTAGTCCTGTACCCAACTGTGATGGCAGATCGTTTGGATATAGTGAGAATGTGGCTGGAAGGAGTATCGGTGAGAGACATTGGCCAGAAGACTGGTGCAAGTGTGTCCACGGTTTACAGATGGATTCACCGCTGGCAGCAGGAGGGCAACATGGATGCCAAAGCTTGTCAGACAATACGTCATCTTGGAACTACATCCTGGAGTTTAGCGTCAAGAGATGACACGCTGTCCCAGCAAGATCAGTTCATTTCTTTGCCCAATGTTTATTTTGCACAATGAAACTTTGTCTCTTGGAACATATAACCTCATTCTTATTATGCTTAAGAAGTCAGTACTCTAGGGATCGCATTATGATCATTGTGGAGCTCAAAGAATACTATGAAAATCGTGGGGCATCTCTTGATGTCTCGTGCCTTGATCAGTTGTCATCCAGTGTTGAATTGTGGTTACAGAAAAGCGTGACTGGACTAAAATGGCGGCGAAACTTGAAGTGCAAGGCACTAAAAACTCACTAAGAATATCAAGAAACTGTCGCCATTGTGTTTTCAAATCAAAGGCAAAAGTTTGTGTTAATAACAGTAAAACATGCTTGTTTATTCGATCACGAGAGCGTACATTTCTTGCGCTTACGTTCTTCATATTACATTTGTTTTCACTGGCGATTAATTTCATTATATATTACCTTTTTTTTTTTTTTAATGTATATTTTGCTGAAGAGTTTAGTTGAAGATGTTTCTAACTCCTTCCCAGCAGGAGGAATTCTTATCAGTAGGTTAAAAAATGATTTCTGCTGTATTTCACATTGTAATTATTTAGCAATTAGCAGTTTCATACAGTGTGTATCAGTGCCAGATTACCTTCCTTGTTTGGCAGCAGGATACCACTGCATATCTGTTAAACCATTCACTACGATGTATTAGTTTATTCTAGCAACTCACAACCTGTCTCATTCAACTGGGAAGACATTTCATAGTGAAGGGGTGATTGACGGTTGTACTGAACCCCCCCACTTAGAAGGCAACGTGAAAGAGCTCACTTTAAACATATACTTTGCTCAACATCTTCAGAACGTGAACTCGTATACCAGTTGATGAAAATAAATCTCAAGCAACTCATTAGTACCCTGTCCTAATAACTACTTAAATTGTTTCTGAATTTCTGTATAATAAATTGTCTAATTGATTAAAAGTACATACCTACCTCATTCAGTATCATAACATGCATTCCATATAAATTCCTTCAGTGCTACAGAGTGCTCAGGTAGTGAAGAATTTGGTATCAGTTTCCTCCGGTTCTCTAACACGAAAACAGCCAAGCTGTTTTTTGCCAGACATTCTGGGCTCTTGACGTAAAAATGGCCAAAGGGGTTTTAAAAGGCTCTTGTTGAGTGATTTTACTAAATAATATTCACATTCTTAATGAATATTAAGGTAATAAAACGAATATTTGTGAATATAACTATAATCCATGTGAATTATCCAGGGGAATCCTAGGAAGGTACCAGTAAGCAAAAAGGGGGCTCTTGGAAAAAGTCTCTCGGTGACACTGACTCTTTTAAACCGGCCGCTGGGAGGGTCCGGCACTGAGCAAAGCCGTAATGAGATATCAAGCGTTGGCGTACTCATAAAATTCATCAGCGTAGTAAATGGCTTGACAGACCAGGACGATTTCTGCAACATATTCTGCCAGTTATGATAAGAAACGATCAGGATATCCCTCCCCCATAAAAGGCAAATTGGGAGAGGGTCAAAAAGGACACAATGAATGTACGGATCTTGAATTTGGCTCTGTTATCTTGATTCTTTTTTTCTTGGCGGGAACAGTTTGCGGGCTCCTGCCCTTTGGTTCCATCTTCCTTGCATAAAATAAAAAGAATAATAATATTATTTTGTAACTAACTTGAATGCACTACAGTCTCCAAAAGTCTCGCTCCTCCTGCCGTTCAGCAACCTTATATTTGTCCGAGTAAGGTTGCACACCGTCCCTATGAACTGTCTAGTTACACAATTTACTTTTATCCAGTTGTTAGTTTTAATTATTATAATTAATACAATGTCTGAGTTACAGATGAGCAGCAGAAGGAACGGAAATTTTGAAGCAATTGTACATATACATCAGTTTCAAAATAAAATTAATATTCCTTGTCTTGATGTTTTTCATCCTCTTTCAATCTGCATTTTTTATGGGGGAAGCAGATTTTGACAATTGTTCATTAACTCGCTAAGGACAAGAATAAGTGAAGGGAATAATGAAAGCTAATATGAAACAGAATTACCAAGAAAGCCTTACAGCAGTGAGTACCTAAAGCTCAGATGACAAAAGCTCGGATTCTCGTCGGTTAAGGAAGCTCCACACCACCACTTACTTAGGGACATGTTTTTGGATATGGGTTAGTTGATATTATTTAGTAGGTCTTCTATGCAGAGGAAGGAGAAACTGGTAGTATCTATGTAACACAGAAGAGAACAGTAAGGTGTAATGGACTAAATATATTGGCTAGGAGGTGTTAGAGAGCTTCCTCAACCAGCAAGAATACGGGTCTTAGTAACTAGGTGATGAAGCAGGCCATGATCAATGACACGGCTCGTATACAGTCTGCTTCATCAGTCCTTTTCTGCAACATGCCTAAGATGTACAGCAACATTCACTCATATTTAGTTTCAGTGCAGTATTTTACGAGTACATTTGAAGGCTATGTGCGGTGGGTATGGGGAGAGCAGAAGTTATAGCTGTGTGTGTGTGTGTGTGTGTGTGTGTGTGTGTGTGTGTTCTTACATAATTGTCCTTACCTAATTATATCTTTACAGGAATGAGTCAAGCTCGTACTGTCCTGTGTCTTAGACCATTTTTATCGTACATATCGCTAAATTTGTTAATTGTTTTGGCACACACTGTTTCATTCGGTAGTGCATTCCACTGATCAATTCTATTTGGGAAACTAAATTTCCTTACCTCTTTATCACCTCTTTTTTTTTTATGCAGTTTTTTGCAGTGTCCTCTTGCTGATGCTTCACCATAGGTTATATACTCATTTATGACTATTTTCTCCTTCCCTGATATGCATTTATATAGCAGAATCATGTCTCCTCCTTTCCTTTTCTCCCGTAGTGTTGGCAGATTCAGTTTTTCTAGTCTTTCTTCGTAGCTTAGATCTCTTGAGCTTGGTACCCATCTTGTAGCGGCCTTTTGAACTTTTTCCATCTTATCTATGTGTTTCTTAAGAAGAGGATTCCAAACTATTGATGCATCCTCCAGGGTTGGTCTGATAAAAGATGTTATTATCTTCCTTAGCATGTCTTCATTAATGTATGTGAATGCTATTCTCATATTTGCAACCAGTGTATACATATTCCGTACCTTCTCACTTATGCGGTCAGTCGGAGATAGTCTACTACTGATAATCACACCTAAGTCCTTCTCTCTTTCTGATATGTGTAGGGATTTACTTCCTAACTAATAATTCCAATCTGGTCTTTTCCCACTTTTACCAAACTTGATTACATGACACCTGTCCACATTGAATTCCATTTGCCATGTATTACTCCATTCATAAAGTTTATTTAATTCTTCTCGTAGCTCTTCACAAAAGTCTGTGTTAGTAGTTCTCCTCTGTATTTTTGCATCGTCAGCAAACATATTTAAATGGCTTTCATTTCCATTTTTACTATCCATAGCATTTATATACACTAAAAACATAATTGGTGCCAGCACTGAGCCTTGTGGAACTCCGCTAGTGACTTCCCTCCATGATGAGTAATGTCCTTTTAGTACTGTTCTCATTTCCCTTTTTCAGAGAAAATATTGTATCCAACAGTACAGTTTGCCTCGGATTCTTCCTTGATGGTACAGATTCCATAAAACTCTTTGCTACTCTACTGTGTGTGTGTGTGTAACTTGCAATACTTTGGTGATAGAAACTCCGTGTACAAACAGCTAGATAAGGAGTTTATAACGAGCTCTGACAAAATAGTCTGCCCTTCTTGAGTGTCTGCTCAGAACTGACGCACTAACGCCTTCGCCCAGGCTTGGGCTCTGGGAAAGCATGGTAGGTCAGCAAGTTTAGTGGGGGCATGTATGCACTGGGGGAAGGGGCATATATACATCGGGGGTAGACATACTGTAGGGGAGGTACACTACTCCCCCGGGTAGCTGAGATGGTGTCTCCTGACAGCAAGAGGTATATGGTGTTTGATTATATTACTAAGGCAGGGTCGGGGAGGTTTGTACAAGGGATAAGTATGATACAGGGGCAGTAGGGGAGACATGGCCATGTTTAGGGGAGGGAATTAGAAGGATATATACATATAAGATATACAAGGATTAGTTGATAGGTATGTGCCCAGTAAGGGTCGAAGTTATACATAGACATAATGGGGATTATACAATAATATCTTGATACATGATAAACAAGGAGTAGATATGAGGGTTTTTTGTTTTTCTTCATTTTTCATTTTCTTTTGTTTTGTTGGTTTCTGTAGGATACACTGTCACTCAAGAATGCATTAAAGAAATACCATCATTTTCTAGTAGTAAGAGTTCTGTTCACAGTTTGATTAATTGTCAGATGGCATTGGTAGTCACTGAATGTGAGGGCACTAAGTACGGGGAGTTTCTACGTCGTGTGTAGGGCATACTATGCCTGTAGCGACTTTGATTTCTTGGAGTCGGCATTCCATTTTCCTGACACAACAATGCACTGCACAGATGATGAGTAGAAAACCAATGAAAGCGATAACCACAGGGGGAAACACAACTGTTGGATGAACCCATGAACAGCTGAAAGCCAGAGAAAATTGATCCATAATGAAGTCACTGTCATTGAGGAATGTTAGCATGCGCAAGTTAGGGGAGGTGACGGTAATGTTGGCAGATGGTAGGGATGAAGGCATGTCGATTGGTTGAAAGATGTCATAAGAGTGTTTACGGACAGCCTGGTGATAGCGAGTGGCGTAAGTGATGACGGACTCTGATTTGACGGTACAATAGTCTGGTGCTTTGTAGAGACCACTAACGGGGACGGATCGAACCGAAGAACCAGGACACATGATTGTGACAGAGATGGGAACAGCAAAGAAGAAGTACTGGACATGGTTGAGGTGAGCATGGTGGACCAGGAGTTCAGGAGCTGGTACAAAGGAACAGGCCGAGTAGATGGAATGGTTGCGAACTAAAGCAGACTCAGAGGGTGTAGCGCTGCTAGGAAAGATAGCGAAAAGGTGGGCAGCACAGAGACAAGAGGTCGGAGTGAGGGAGGAACTTTCTGGAGGTCTGTGGAAGAAAGGAAGGCAACTGAAAGATGATCATGGGAGAGGAGGAAATATTCTGAAGGAACAGATACTTGTAACAAGGAGTTGTTGAGGCAGAAAGGGAAGGGAATGATGTGGAAAAGGTTAAAGGTTATGGCAGAACGGAGAGGAATATGGACAACGACGTATTTGGTGAGAAGAGTGGCTTCGAGAACAGGATAATAATTTTCGAGGGAAGAGTAGGGAAGGACTGGGGATAGATCGAAGGTGGAGTGAGCCCATTCCAGGACAGAACGGAGAGCTAATACAGGTACTAAGTCGGCAGTGACACGTCCATTTATAGCATTGACCAGGATACGAACCAAGTTAGAGACTTGAGACAGGAGAGAGTCAATGGCCAGTTGGAGATTATCCATGTTGAGTATGAAGTAGAAGAACTGAGAGATAACATTGAGATCTGAAAGGTGTTGTCGTAAGATATTGGTGAAGTTGTTTAGAGTGGACGTTACTTCATTTAGGTGGGCAGTAATCTTCTGTAACATAGTGTGTTGGATTTTGATGACTCGGCGTTAGGATTCTAGGGCTGAAGCTAAATGAGCGAGATCAAATTTTAAGCCAGAAATGTCACGGGCTGTAGCAATGCCAAACAAGCCACTCAGAATCTCACCTCCGAAGTCGAAGAGGCCTCGTTTCACACGAGAACGACCAATGGGTGTCTGAATGGAAAATGTGTCATTGAAATCAGTGAATTTGTTACTTATGTATTGCAATTGCCAGGAGAGTTGTAGGAAAAGGTTATAGAGATACTGATTTGGGTTGTGTGTCCCCATGATGGCCGTGAGATGGGTCTTGATTCCGTGGAGCTGGTGCACATAAGCAGGTAGGGCAATGGCTATGTCAGCCAGGGGCGCAAGATCGTAGTGCAGGGAGACTACATCTTCGATAAGCATTACCTCGCCTCCTGAGCCGACCAAGGCCCCGGGACGTACGCCACCATCATCCTGTCCCGACCCATACCCCAGGAGGGTCAGCACTACCAGCAGGTAGACAGCTAACATCGTACCTAGAAAATCAGGATAGAGTTAATGGGAGAGGTCCTGAAGAGGTTGATGGGCAGAGCGCAGTTTGGACCGATAATGATTTGTTGATGAATGAGTAGGTGTAGGTGGAGATGAAGGAGACTGAGGGATAGGTGGAGATGGCGTAGACTGAGTGATGTGTGGAGGGGAAGGGGTGTCAGGAGGTTGTGTAAGTGACTCTTCCAACACGAGGCCACGGGGTGCTCGCTTTAAGTCATCGACGTGGACCCATCTGGTGTCTTTAGTGGACAGGTCCTGGAGGTGAAATTTGTTGCCTTGTTGAGTGAGGACGCTGTGGGACCCTGTAAATTTGTCATCCAACTTAGAGGAACGCGTATGGGAATCAGCAAAGACAAGATCGCCTACATTGATAGTGATAGGAGAGGCAGATTTATGTTGGCGCTGCAGTGTGTCCTCCTGAGAGGAAGCCAAAGTGGATTGGACATACTGGTGGATTGTCTGGAAGTTGGCCAATTTTAGTTTAACATAATCATCCATGTTGTAGATGGGTTCTGGCTTTGAGGATAAGAGAGAGTATGGGAGGTCCTAGTCAAAACCAAAGAGGACGAAGAAGGGAGATTCGGCAATGGATGCATTGATGGAGCTATTGATTGAGGATGCCACTTGGGGAATCCAGTCATCCCTGGACGAACTATCGGAGCCTAGATGTCTAAGGCACTCTAAGATTTTTCGGTTGTGGCGTTCTACAAGGCCATTGGAAGCCAGATGGTTAGGCACGACATTGCACTTACTGATATGAAAGTGGCGACAGATCTCATCTAGAAGGCTATTGTTGAACCCTGTACCGTTGTCAGTAAGAATGGTATGAGGGGTACTGAACGGGCAAATTACGTGATCTACAAAGGCACGTGCAACTCTTCGCGGTCTTGTCGGAGAGGGGTACGAGGACACAGTAGCGGGAGAAGTGGTCGACCGCTACGAACAAGTACTCAGCGCCGGATTCTGTGAGAAGTAGTTTTAAGAGATCGATTGAGACAGTTTCCCATGGTCGTGACGGGATTGGGTATTGTAAGAGCGGTGCATGTAAGCCGGTTGATTGTTTGTGGCGGTGGCAGTAGAGGCAAGAGTCAAGTGGGCATTGATATCACGGCGTATGGTTGGCCAATAGTATTTGAGACGTGCTTGGCTCAAGCATCGGTCTTTACCTGGATGGGAAGCGTGAAGGGCATTATGAACTATGTGAAGAACCGTTGGTATCAGGGCAGAGGGGACAACAAGTTGGTGTACTTCACAATTGGGCATGTTTTTTCCTGTTAGTAGTGTTTTCCTGTACAAGAGATCATCATCTAGCATGAACTCATCTAGTGATACTGACAGAGTAGGTAAGGTCGAGGCATTGCCAGATTCTAGGAAATAAATGACTTTGGACCATATGGGGTCTTGGCGCTGAAAGTTTCGAACAACTTCTGACGTTAGTGTAGTGTTTTCAGTTACTTCGGGCTGCAGTGATGTTACAGCTGCTGCTACGTGACGTGAGAGTGCGTCTGTGACTACATTCAACTTGCCTGGTACATATTGAAAAGTGGGATTGAAGTCCTGGATGATGACAGACCATCTAGCTAGCCTATCTGTTAGGTTGCGGTTCTTGAACAAATCACATAGTGGAAGGTGGTCTGTTTGGATATGCATTGGATAACCATAGATTATATCTCTGAAATATTTCAAAGACCAGACTACCGCTAGCGCTTCGAGATCTGTGACACTGTAGTTACGTTCAGTGGTTGTAAAGAGATAAGACTAGCATCGCTGTTACTGGCCTTCCTTGATGCTTCATCGAGTTGCATCAAAACGGCACCAAGCCCAGTGCCTGAGGCGTCTGTGCAGAGAAGAAAGGGTTTGATATAATCAGGGAATGCTAGAACAGGGGCATTTACAAGAGCTGTCTATAGCTTTTGGAAAGCCTGTGACTGGTCGTTAGTCCAAACAAAGGGCACATTCTGCTTGAGTAAGTGGGTCAGAGGAGCGGCGATCTTTGCATAATCTTGTATGAAGCTACGATAATAGCCACTGAGGCCCAGGAAATTTCGTACAGTTTCAGTAGTGGTAGGTTCTGGGAAGTTAATAATCGCTTTAGTTTTACCTTCATTAGTATGAATGTCTTGTGCATCTACGACATGGCCTAGGAATTTGATTTTCTTTCACAGGAAATCACATTTACTGAGATTAATTTTCGGAGCACACCTCACAGACTGGAGGCGTTCAAAGACTTGCTGGAGCTTGGTAAAATGGTCAGGGATGGATTTACTTACAACAATGATATCATCTAGGTATGCAAAAAGAGAGTGTCCCATAATACCGCTGAAGACTGAATGAATAAGTCGCATGAACATGGCAGGAGCATTTCTCAGACCAAAAGGGAGTCTCTTAAACTGAAAATGTCCGGAAGGGGTGCTGAAGGCTGTAACTGGGCGAGAGGACTCTTCCATTTCGACCTGCCAGTAACCGCTGAGGAGGTCTAAAGATGAAAAGACTACGTTATTTTCACCAAGGGATTCTAGCAAATCAGTGAGGACGGGTAACGGGAAACGGTCTGGAACGGTGACAGAATTGACCTTACGATAGTCGACTACTGGTCTAAAGTTGCCGTCCTTCTTTGGTGCTAAGAAAAGTGGGCTATTCCATGGACTGACGGAGGGTTCAATAATGTCCTGGTCTAACATGTTCTGTACCATTTGATCTGTTTGCTTTCTCAGGCTGTGAGGAAATCGATACGCTGGTATGTAAATCGGCTGAGTTCCTGGTAGTAGTTCAATCGTATGTTTGACGAGGTCTGTTCTGCCCATCGGTTCACCGGGTAAGGCAACTACGTTTCTGTACGAGGTCAGAAGGTCAAGGAGTTGTGGCGTATTTTCTGGGAAATCCATGCAAGTGAGATGTGAGAGCATATCGGGTGAATATGTCGGCGCAGATCCCATAGAGTTAATAGTACATACACCGATTGGCGTACTATCATCAGTCTTAATAGTAGGAATTGAGGAATCCTGGCACACCTTTACGGCTGCTGGGTATACTAGGAAGTCTCCAATCTTTACACCACTTTTAAGTTTTAGTGGAGCATTTGTGACATTGAGCAAGTACAGGTAGCATGAACTGTCCTCTAAGACTGTGCACCACGCTGACTCATAAGTCAAGCCATTTACACAACACGTCTCAGGTAGTGTTAGTACATCCACTCCTTCTTTCGCTCCGGCAACACAAACAGAGACTTTGGTGAACTCATGCGGTAACAAACTTGTGCACGTATTCGTTACTACACGTTTCGTCTCTGCATGTTGGAGAAGATCATTCACACTGTGTGAGGTAGGTAACTGAGACATGTCTGAGTCAGTGATAGTGTTGTCGGGAGAGGAGGTAAGAGCCATATCCGAAGGCTGAGAGGATGTATCAGTAGACATTGAGGAATTTATGTCCTTGCTTGCAGTCAGTAAAGG
>NC_136993.1:39181389-39305098 GCF_032717465.1 Coenobita brevimanus | reverse complement strand
ACACACACACACACACACACACACACACACACAGGGAGAGAGTAGTTCACAACAACTTCACTCACTAATCATCCTCAGTGGTTGTTTATCCCCGAGGAAGATTGGCCCCACGTCTTACGAATTACTGTTTGATGGTTGACTGTATAATCACTGAACAGTATGAACAGCCGGTAATATTGAAACTAGCATAGTTATGATATTTAATATTTTGACAAAGTATTTGCTCATTAAAACTATTGTCAACTGGATGGCATATCATAGAATCCTAATGGAAATACATCCATAATATAGCTGAATTAAAGGTTGTATGTTGGAGATACGAGTCAATGTACTGTGCAAGCTGCTACTAGAACAGTACTAAACACTTCCACGTCTTATCTGTCCTCTTCACCGTCCCCAAATCCTCCCTCCCTCCTTTCCCCCCTTCTGCATCTGTGTGTGTGTGTGTGTGTGTGTGTGTGTGTGTGTGTGTGTGTGTGTGTGTGTGTGTGTGGTGTGTGTGTGTGTGGTGTGTGTGCATATATCTGTTCTTACCTAATTGTTCTTATCCAATTGTATATTTACAGGAATGAGTCAGGCTCGTACTCTTCCGTGTAATAAACTAATTTTGTCATACATATTCTTAAATTTATGTTTTGGCACACACTGTTTCATTCGGTAGTGCATTCCACTGATCAATTGCCCTATTCGGGAAACTTAACTTCCTTACGTCTTTCTCACCTCTGTTTTTATGCTTTTTTTTTTTTTTGCAGTGCCCTCTTGCTGATGCTTCCTCCATAGGTTATATACTCATTGATGTCTATTCTTTCTTTCCCTGAGATTTATTTATATAGCATCATCATGTTTCCCCTTCCTTCTCTCTTGTAGTATTGGTAGGTTCAGTTTTTCTATTCTTTCTATATAGCTTAGATCCTTGAAGCTTGGTACCCGTCTTGTAGCAGCCCATTGTACTTTTTCAATCTTCTCTATGTGTTTTTTGAGATGAGGATTCCAGACCACTGATGCAAATTCGAGGGTTGGTCTGATGAATGAGGTAATTATCTTTCTCGGCATGCCTTCATTTATATATGTCAATGCTATTCTCATATAGCAAGCAGTGTGTGCAAGTTTCGTACCTTCTCATTTATGTGGTCTGCCGGAGAAAGGCTATTATTGATAATCACTCCTAGGTCCTTCTCCTTCTCTGATATGTGTAGGGCTGAACTTCCTATCTTATAATCCCGATCTGGTCCTGTACACTTTTACCAAACTTAATTACATGGCATTTGTCCACACTGACTTCCATTTGCCATCTATTGCTCCATTTATGAAGCTTGTTTAATTCCTCTTGTAGCTCTCTGCAAGAGTCTGTAATTCTCCTTTGTACATTTGCATCATCAGCAAACATATTTAGATATCATCCCATTCAAATATTCCTGTCTAGCCTATATCATCAATATATACTAAAAACATATAATTGGTGCCATCACTAAGCCCTGTGGAACTCAGCTAGTCACTTCCCTCCATGATGAGTAATTACTCCTTAGTACTGTTCTCATTTCCCTTTTCTGAGAAAATCCTGCATCCAACAGAACAGATTACCTTGGATTCCTCCTTGGTGGTCCAGCTTCCATAAAAGTCTTTGGTGCGGTATTCAGTCAAATGCTTGCTTAATATAAAAAAAGATGCCCTCCACCCATCCTTCTCTTTTCCGTATTGTTTCTGCAACTCTATCATAGTAGCTTATTTTGTAACACATGATTTTCCTTTTCTAAAACCGAAGTGTCTCTCTTTTATCATATTGTATTATTGCCGATGGTTTACCTAAATTTTTTTCATTAGTTTTTCTGTACCTTGCATACAACACTTGTCAGAGATACTGGTCTATAGTTGACTGGATTCCGTTTATTTCCTTTCTTGAATAGGGGAACAATGTTTGTGTGTGTGTGTGTGTGTGTGTGTTTGTATCTTACTGAGTCCCTCTCTCTCTCTCTCTCTCTCTCTCTCTCTCTGTATGCGCCAGTGTGTGTGTGTGTGTGTGTGTGTGTGTGTGTGTGTGTGTGTGTGTGTGTGTGTCTTACTGAGTCAGTCAGTCAGTCTCTCTCTCTCTCTCTCTCTCTCTCTCTCTCTCTGTATGCGCCAGTGTGTGTGTGTGTGTGTGTGTGTGTGTGTGTGTGTGTGTGTGTGTGTGTGTGTGTGTGTGTGTGTGTGTGTGTGTGTGTGTGTCTTACTGAGTCAGTCAGTCAGTCACTCTCTCTCTCTCTCTCTCTCTCTCTCTCTCTGTATGCGCCAGTGTGTGTGTGTGTGTGTGTGTGTGTGTGTGTGTCTTACTGAGTCAGTCAGTCAGTCAGTCTCTCTTTCTCTCTCTCTCTCTCTCTCTCTCTATGCGCCAGTGTGTGTGTGTGTGTGTGTGTATGTGTGTGTGTGTGTGTGTTTCTGTATGTCTGTCTGTCTGTTTATGCGTGTTTTGTTTCTGTGTGTGTGTGTGTGTGTGTATGTTTTTTTTTTTATGCAAGGAAGAAGGAACCAAAGGTATGAGCCCGGAGTAACAGTTCCCTCCAAGAGAAAAACAAAATACAATAGAGAGCCAAATTCAAGATCCCATCATTTTGAGATGCCTGGACACACTGCGTTTGAAAGACTGGAGAGCACAGGCAGCAGGAAATAGACAGAGGGAGACAGTTCCAGAGCTGACCTGTTACATAAATGAAAGACTGAGAGTAACGGTTAACTCTTGTATTAGAGAGTTGGACAGAAAAGGGATGAGAGTTTGCTGCCAGACTGGTGCTACGCGCCCATCATAGAGGTGGAGGAATGCAAGCAGACAGTTCAGAGGAGCAATGACCATTAAAGTAGCGATAGAAAAGAGATAAAGATGCAACAGTGCGGCGAAAAGACAGAGGTTGAAGGGAGTCAGTAGGAGGAGGAGAGTTAATGAGACGAAAAGCCTTTGACTCCACCCTATTGAGAAGAGCTGTATGTGGGGAGCCTCCCCACACATGAGAGTTGTACTCCACACAGGGGTGGATAAAACCCCTGTATAGAGTCAACAATTGCGCAGGGGTAAAGAAAGAGCGGAGTCGGCTTAGCACACCCAGTCTCTTGGAAGCAGATTTTACAAGAGATGTAATATGATCTTTCCAAGATAAGTCCCGAGTAAATGAAACCCCAAGCATGTTCAAGGATGATGCAGGATTAAGCTGAATATTATTAAACATTAGTGGGTATACCTGTGGAAGATTTTGTCGGGTTGATAGGTGTAAGAACTGAGTCTTAGATGCTTTTAAAACAACCATATTATTATTACTCCAGTCAGAGATACGAGCCAAGTCAGACATTAGGTGTGCCATAGCCTCATCCCTTGTTTGTTGAAGTAACTGTTGAGATGGGCGTTGCGGGAACCGAATGGAATGGTGAAGGGTGGAGTCATCAGTGTATGAGTGGATAGGGTTAGATGTACAGCTTAGAAGAGCATTGATAAATAAAAGGAATAGAGTTGGTGATAGGACAGAGCCTTGAGGAAAACCACTGTTGATAGATCTAGGAGAAGAACGATGGCCGTCTACAACAGCGGCTATAGAACGACCAGAAAGGAAGCTAGCTATGAAGGCACAGATAGAAGGATAGAAAGAGTAGGAGGGCAGTTTGGAAATTAAAGATTTATGCCAGACTCGATCAAGAGCCTTTGAGATGTCAAATGCAATGGCAAAGCTTTCGCCAAAGTCCCGAAAGGAGGATGACCAGGAGTCTGAAAGGTAGGTGAGAAGATCGCCAGTGGAGCGTCCCTGACGGAACCCATACTGATGATCGGAAAGAAGGTTGTGATGGGAAAGATGCCTTAACATTTTTCTATTGAGAATTGACTCGAATACTTTTGAAATACAGGACGTTAAAGCAATTGGACGATAGTTCAAGTCTAACTGTTACAGATATTTTATGAATAGAGGACACCAGTATTCTGGTGTATGGATTATTTTTTTTTTCCCATTTGTTTTTCCTTCCTCCGTTCTGTTATTTATAAAAAAAAAAAAAAAAAGTTGGAGGGGTGGGAGTGGTCACCCTTCTTTGGGACTGGCTGAATGAGAGCAAACTTCCAGCAAGAAGGAAAGGTACAAGTTGACAGACAAAGGCGAAAGAGTTTGCCTAGGCAGGGTGTAAGCACAGAAGTACAGTTCTTGAGAACAACAGGAGGGAAACCATCAGGCTCATATGCCTTGTTAGTACTGAGGCCAGTGATGGCAGAAAATACATCAACTGAAGAAATTTTAATGTCAGCCATGAGGAAGTCAGAGGGGGGAAGTGATGGAGGAACAGCACCGGAATCGTCTAAGGTGGAATTGGAGGAGAAAGTCTGTGTGAAGAGATCTGCTTTATCAGTTGAAGAAATAGCTACAGAACCATCAGAGTAGAAAAGAAGAGGGAAGGATGATGAGGTAAAGTTGTTAGAAAGATTTTTGGGAAGGTGCCAGAAGGAACGGGAAGAATTCGAGTTGGAGGGTTGAGAGCATTTAGTATGGATGAAATTATTTTTAGTAGAGCGAAGATCAGACTTAGCACGATTCCAGGCAAAAACGTAAAGATGATGTGATTCTGGGGTGGGTTGGCTCCGGTACCTTTTGTAGGCCCTCTCCTTGTTGCGGACAGCATTAGAACAAGCGTGATTAAACCAAGGCTTTCTTGCATTAGTCAAAGGATATGAGAAAGGAATGTATGCTTCCATGCCCGAGAGAATAACCTCCGTAATGCGCAAGGCACACTCAGATGGCTCACGGCCATGGTAGCAATAATCATTCCAGGGAAAATCAAAGAAGTACTGCCTGAGGGCCTCCCAGTCTGCGGCTCCAAAATGCCACAGACGACGTTTCCCTGGAGGGTCCACAGGTCGTACCGGAGTGATAGGACAGGTTAAGGTAATAAGGTTGTGATCGGTGGAGCCCAACGAAAAGAGAAGATTAACAGAGTAAGCAGAAGGATTAGTTGTTAGGAAGAGGTCAAATATGTTGGAGCTCTCTCCAAGGCGGTCAGGGATACGGGTAGGATGCTGTACAAGCTGCTCTAGGTCATTAAGGATAGAAAAGGTGTAGGCTTGTTCACCAGGTGGATCCGTGAAAGGAGAGGAGAGCCAAAGGTGGTGGTGAACATTGAAATCTCCAAGAATGGAGATTTCAGAGAAAGGAGAAATGGATAGACTGTGTTCCATCGTAGAAGTAAGATAGTCGAAGAATTTTTGATAGTCAGTAGAATTAGGGGATAAGTAAACAGCACAGATATATTTAGTCAGAGAATGACAGGAAAGCCGAAGCCAGAATGTGGAGAATTCAGAAGAATCAAGTTCAGGAACACGAGAGCAAGATAAGTCGTTGCGTATATATACACAACAGCCACCTTTGGCTTTGAAATGAGTATAGAGAAAGTAGGAGGATACAGAAAAGGGTTTGCTGTCAGTTGCCTCAGACAGCTGAGTCTCCGTTAGAAAAAGAAGGTGAGGTTTAGAGGAGGAGAGGTGGTGCTCAACAGAGCGAAAGTTAGAGGAAAGGCCATGAATGCTGCAGAAATGAAGAAGAAGAGAGTCAGACACTGGTTCCAGGCACCTCGAGTCATCACCGGGAGAGAGGCGGATGGTGGGGGCATTTATGGTCCTCCCCCCCTGGGGACTCCGAGGCTTGATGAAGCAACGCCATTTTTGGTGAATTTTGAATAGGAAGTGTAGTGTGTACTGTGCATGTAGTTTGGTGTAGATAGTTTGAGAAATTTGTACTGGAGAGCATGCTGGCCTACTCTCTGTGTAACTGAGACACTGAAAAAGTTCAGCAAAGGGGGATGGTCAGGAACTAGTCCTGAGGGCTGATGAAACGGGAGCTCCAGCACTCCCTGTCATCAGCTTTCCATCCACCTCGGGATTGCTGCCCTGCTCGACTGGTGCTACAGTCTACTCCTCTGTGTGTGTGTATGTGCGTGTGGGAGAGAGAGAGAGAGAGAGAGTCAGTCGGTTGGGTGGGTGGAGTTGATTAGGTTGAGATGGTGGGCGTGGTAGTTCGGTGCATCGCCAGGGTGGGTGAGCTGTGGTAATGGTGGGGAGGGGGGGGGGACAGTTGTTGGGTGTGGTGTGTGGAGTGGCTTTGGGTGGGTTGTAGGGGTAAATGAGTGGATGCGTTTGATGCGCTGGGTGGGTGAGTGGCTGGATATGTGGGTGGTCAGGGAGGGGTCGGTAAGTTAGGTCTGGATAGGATGCTTTTCATGGATAAGTCGGGTTCAAATGGGTGAATGGGGTGGCGGAGTGAATGGGGTTGAGTAAGAAGGGTGGTTGGGCATGTGGATGGGCGGGTGTGTCGGTCGGAGGAGTGGGTGGACAGGATGGGTGGATGGGTTGGGTGAGGTGGGTGGGGAGTGTTCAGGGAAAGGTGGGTGGGTTGTGTGGGTGGATGAGATTGATGGCATTGTTGAGTGAGCAGGGTGGGTGAAATTTGTGAATGGTGAGGGTGGGTTGTAGGGATCGGTGAGCAAGATAGGTTGTCGAGATGTGTTGGCAAAGTGGGTCACTAGGGTGAGTAGGCACCGTTGGTCACCAGGGTGGCTGAGACGATTGCGTGGTCGGGATGCTCTGAATAGGTAGTTGGGTTGGGTGGCTGGATGGGTTAAGGGTGGAAAAGTGAATGAGTGAATGTGTTGAGTGGCATTGTTGGGTGAACTTCGCGTATGGCATTCGTGGGTTAGCAGGGTGGATAGCAGTGATCGGTGGGCATGGTGGGTGGCAGGGGTGAGGTCGGCAGGTTGTGTTGGATGGGTTGAGTGGGTAGGTGGATAAATGGGTGGATATATATGTGGCTGTCTTGATGACAAGGCAGGAGAGGGACTTATGTGGCCAAATAAGTTTTAACTGTTGGGTTTTATTGTATCGCTTAGAACACGTTGGATAACTAGTGGGAAACAAAACTCTATACATTAAGGTCATTGTATTGATATCTGCTAAACTTCGGTATAATTATTTATCATGGAACTGAAGATGGATCTATGCACGTGATAATACACCTAATAGTAGAATAAATAAAAGTTACATTACATGCTGCAAGACTTGAGAATGAGCGAAGCTTCATATCTCCGATCCATCCGACTCACAAATCAGTGTTTTGGTGGGGGTAAGGAGGGGGAGTTAGGGGGTCGAGGTGTGCGACTAACCTGACCTCTGGTGGCAGATTATCCTGTACCACGAATTTCTGTCCTGAGTTGTACATACATACATAGATAGACATATGCACACATATACAGTACATAAACATATACCCTATTAACCCTGCCTACGGTATACATACATACAGACACTCATATATACATGCATATATATACATACACATTCATTTACATGTACTTATGCTACAAGCCATGAATACATAACCTACCCAGTACAATAAATGTAAAAACAGTTATATAAAATTATTTTAGTATCAAGGTTACGAATATGATGGCGTATACTAATTTTAAAGCTACATCCACATAGCACACAGTTATTTGGGTTAGCTAGAATTATTAAATTAGAAAAATAGTCCTCATTTATACGTGATGACTATAGGCTTGTAATAAATATTCTTTCATTTATTTCTTAATGCTTAAGATGTTGTCCTTCACTCGTATATTTAATGGCAATTTATTCCAGATCTTCACTCCCTGATACAGTATCGACGTTTGTGACTGCGATGTAGACATTAAAGGAATTTTTAAATTGTGATTATTTCTTAATTTACAATTTCTGTTAGAGTGGTATTGGAGCATGTTATCACTGATATAACCATTGAGAGATTTATATACAAAGAGAGCATTACAGTATCGATTTATGTCATCTATTTTTAACAATTCCAGTTCACAAAAATGGTTGCTCGTATGGCAGAACCTTGGACGTTTGGCAACTGATCTAACAATCTTTTTTTGATCAACTCGAAGTGAATTAACTTTAGATTTGCCAGAATTTGCCCATACTGAGTGGCAATAGAAAATGTTAGGATACACTAAAGAGTAATATATTAGTATTAGTGCTTTGATGTTTAGTATGTGGCGAGTTAATTCCATTATACCACATTGCTTGTTTATCTTAGTGACCACATTTTGAATTTGTAAGTTCCAGGGAAGATGTTTATCAACAATTTCACCCAAAAATTTAGTATGATCAACCTCTTTCACCACACACTCGCCTATTCTTAATGGATACCGATGCTGTGGTATATTTTTCTTCCGATAAAAATTGATAAACTTTGTTTTATTGGTATTTAATGTAAGTTTAATATTAGTTATCCATCTGTTAATACCGATTAGTTCATTATTCATAATTTGCGTCAGGGAGTGAAGACTCTGGTGACTAGCATAGATTGTACAATCATCAGCAAAAATTACGAATTTGAGTTTCTTACTAGAGTAAATAATGTCATTTATATATAAAAGAAACAACAGTGGCCCCAAAATGGATCCCTGCAGAACTCCATAGGAAAATATCTTTGTGTCTGATGCATGTTCTTTAAACTGGACAAACTGTTTGCAATTTTTTAGTTATGAGTGGAACCATAAAAGAGAAATATCTCTGACACCGTAATGTTCCAGTTTAGAGAGTAATATATTGTGGTCAACGGTGTCAAAAGCCTTAGATAGATCTAAAAACACTGCAATGGAAGATAGTCTCTTATCAAACGAATGTAAAATATCATTAGTAAATGATAAAAGGGCAGTTTCTGTTGACCGGGCTTTACGAAATCCATATTGGGAATCAACCAAAATATCATTTTTACAGCAGAATTCCATGAGCCTACAGTACATTAACTTCTCTAAGATTTTACTTAATGCTGGAAGCAGACATAGGCCTGTAATTTTTTACTTCTCTTCTATCACCAGCCTTAAAAATTGGTATTACTTTCGCAATCTATAACTTGCCGGGGAATATTCCAGTTGTAAAAGATGAGTTGCAGAGAGGTAAGAGAATTGGACATAGTATGTTGGCTGTTTCCTTTATTACACTAATGGGAACCTCATCACTACCGGCAGCAGAATTTTTTAACTGATTAATAACTTTCAGCAACTCCCTTGCAACTGGAAACATAACGAGAGAAATTACAGATCTGTTACTCAAAGTTGATCCAGAATAATCATCCAAGCTATTCACTTGTTCGGCAAGAGTCTTACCAACATTTATATAATAATCATTGAATGCACCTGCAATTTGATCATGTCTTGCTATTGTTTCGTTTTCCACTGTAAAGTATTGTTCAGGCCTGTATTTCCTTCATTCCCGAGGATATTGTTAATGATTTTCCATGTCCCCTTAGAGTCACCTGAGTTATCTTCAAGTTTTTTGAGGAAGTAAACAGCCTTAGCATTCTTTACTCTCAACGTAACCTCATTACGCAACCTCCGATAAGCCTCACCATAAGTTATAGGTTTCTTAGCGAATATTCCCTGGAGCCTGTTTTTTCCTTGGATCATGGTTTGCAATTCAGGAGTTATGTATGGTTTTGAAGACTGGTTATTCTTTACATTCTTCTCACAAACTGGAAAATATTTGTTAAATAGTGCCTGAAAAATTAATTGAAAATTATCATATATGATATTTGGGTCAGTATATGAATGTACAAGTTCCCACTGTACATTTATTATATTGGACTTAAAATTTTGCATATTACTCCTGATGAAGTTCCTATATCTAATCTTAGTATAAGCATTGGCCTTATTATCCCTGTTGTTCTTAAAAATGGATAGAACAGGAAAATGGTCAGAAATTGAGGTGGTTTGGCCATGTGGAGAGGATGGAGAGTGAGAGACTGACGAGGAGAGTGTATGTGAGCTACGTGGAGGGGGAGAGGGTGAGGGGGAGGCCAAGGTTGGGATGGAGGAATGAAGTGGAGAGGTATATGAGAGAGGGGGATGTGAGTTGGGAGCAGGGCAGTGAGATGGCGGGGGGCAGGGCGCCGTGGAGGCGATTTGTTTATGGCCGCCCTGTATGGGATTAAGGCGTTTGGCAATAGATAGATAGATAGTCAACAGGGAAATTTTATGGAATGCTCTATCAAAATTTTGAGTTAAAAAAAAAATTCCATCCAGAAGAGTCTGCATGACAACATGAGTGCTTGTTTCCATAGGTGGGACCAAATCCACATCCTTCAACGTGGATGTGAGGGTAAAGCAGGGATGTGTCTTGGCTCCTGTCATTTTCAACAGCAGTCTCAGTGCAGTAACTTCATTAAGCCACCAACAAAAATGAATCCTAATGATGGAGTAAGAATCCAATTCCCTCTAAGTGGTAACTTAGAAGGAGTAGATTCTAGCGCCAGTCGAGCAGGACAATACTCCCAAGGTGGATGGAAAGCTGATGACAGGGAGAGCTGGAGCTCCCGTTTCATCAGTCCTCGGGACTAGGTCCCCTTTGGTGAACATTTTCAGTGTCTCTGTAACACAGAGAGAAGGCCAGCATGCTCTCCAGTACAAGTTTCTCTAACTATCAACACCAAACTACATGCACAGTACACACTATACTTCCTGTTCCAAAAAAAAAAAAGAAAATCATGGCAGCTCATCACATGGCCTCGGAGTCCCCAGGGGGGAGGACCATAAATGCTCCCACCTTCCGCCCCTCTCCCGGTGACGACTCGTGCTGCCTGGAATCACTGTCTGATTCTCTTCTTCTTCATGTCTGCAACATTCGCAGCCTTTCCTCTAAATTTCGCTCTGCTGAACACCACCTCTCCTCCTCTAAACGTCACCTTCTTTTCCTAACTGAGACTCAGTTGTCTAAGGCAAATGACAGCAACCCCTTTTCTGTATCCTCCTACTTTCTCTATACTCATTTCAAAGCCAAAGGTGACTGTTGTGCATATATATGCAACAACTTATCTTGCTCTCGTGTTCCTGAACTCGATTCTTCTGAATTCTCTACACTCTGGCTTCGGCTTTCCTGTCATTCTCTAACTAGCCTATATCTGCACTGTTTACTTATCTCCTAGTTCTACTGACTCAAAAATTCTTTGACTGTCTTACTTCTACGATGGAACACATTCTATCCATTTCTCCTTTCTCTGAAATCTCCATTCTAGGAGATTTCAATGTTCACCACCACCTTTGGCTCTCCTCTCCTAACACTGATCCGCCTGGTGAACAAGCCTACACCTTTTCTGTAGTTAATGACCTAGAGCAGCTTGTACAGCACACTACCCGTATCCCTGACTGCCTTGGAGAGAGCTCCAACATACTTGACCTCTTCCTTACAACCAATCCTTCTGCTTACACTGATAATCTTTTATATCCACTGGGCTCCTCCGATCACAACCTTATCACCTTAACCTGTCCTATCGCTCTGGTACGGTTTGTGGACCCTCCAAAGAAACGTCGTCTGTGGGACTTTGGAGCTGCGGATTGGGAGGCCCTTAGGCAGTACTTCTTTGATTTTCTTTGGAATGATTATTGCTTCCATGGCCGGGAGTCATCTGAGTGTGCCTTGCGCATTACAGAGGTTATTCTCTCGGGCATGGAAGCATACATTCCTTTCTCATATCCTTTGACTAATGCAAGAAAGCCTTGGTTTAATCACGCTTGTTCTAATGTTGTCCGCAACAAGGAGAGGGCCTATAAAAGGTTCCAGAGCCAACGCACCCCTGAATCGCATCTTTTATATGTTTCAGCCCGGAATCGAGATAAGTCTGCTCTTCGCTCTGCTAAAAATAATTTCGTCCATACTAAATGCTCTCAACTCTCCAACTCGAATTCTTCCTGCTCCTTCTGGCACCTTGCCAAAAACCTTTCTAACAACTTTTCCTCATCATCCTTCCCTCCCCTTTTCTACTCTGACGGTTCTGTAGCTGTTTATTCTACTGATAAAGCAGCTCTCTTCCCTCAGACTTTCTCCTCCAATTTCACCTTAGACGATTCCGGTGCGTTCCTCCACCACTTCCCCCCTCTGACTTCCTCATGGCTAACTTCAAAATTTCTTCAGTTGATGTATTTTCTGTCATCAAAGGCCTCAATACTAATAAGGCATATGGGTCTGATGGAGTCCTTCCTGTTGTTCTCAAGAACTGTGCTTCTGTGCTTACTCCCTACCTGGGCAAACTCTTTCGCCTTTGTCTATTAACTTGTACCTTTCCTTCTTGCTGGAAGTTTGCTCTCATTCAGCCAGTCCCAAAGAAGGGTGACCATTCCCGGCCCTCTAACTATCGTCCAATTGCTTTAACATCCTGTATCTCAAAAGTTTTCGAATCAATTCTTAATAGAAAATTTTTAAAGCATCTTTCCTATCACAACCTTCCTTCTGATCGTCAGTATGGGTTCCGTCAGGGACACTCCACTGGCGATCTTCTCACCTACCTTTCAGACTCCTGGTCATCCTCCATTCTGGACTTAGAGAAAGCCTTGCCATTGCACTTGACATGTCAAAGGCTTTCGATCGAGTCTGGCATAAATCTTTAATTTCCAAACTGCCCTCTTACGGTTTCTATCTGTGCCTTCATCTCTAGCTTCCTTCCTGGTCGTTCTATAGCCGCTGTTGTAGACGGCCATTGTTCTTTTCCTAGATATATCAACAGTGGTGTTCCTCAGGGCTCTGTAATATCACCTACTCTCTTCCGTTTACTCATCAGTGACCTTCTAAGCTGTACATCCAACCCTATCCACTCATACGCTGATGTTTCCACCCTTCATCTTTCCATTCAGTTCCTGCAACGTCCATCTCAGCAGTTACTTCAACAAACAAGGAATGAGGCTATGGCACACCTGATGTCTGACTTGGGTCGTATCCCTGACTGGGGTAATAATAATCTTGTTGTTTTGAATGCATCCAAGACTCAGTTTTTACACCTATCAACCCGACAATATCTTCCACAGGTATACCCACTAATGTTTAATAATATTCAGCTTAATCCTGAATCATCCTTGAACATGTTTGGGGTTTCATTTACTCGGGACTTATCTTAGAAAGATCATATTACATCACTTGTAAAATCTGCTTCTAAGAGATTAGGTGTGCTAAGCCGACTCCATTCCTTCTTTACTCCTGCTCAGTTGTTGACTCTATACATTGGTTTTATCTGCCCCTGTGCGGAGTACAACTCTCATGTGTGGGGAGGCTCTCCACTTACAGTTCTTCTCAATAGAGTAGAGTCAAAGGCTTCTCGTCTCATTAACTCTCCTTCTCTTACTGACTCCCTTCAACCTCTGTTCCTTCGTTGCACTGCTGTATCTTTATCTCTTTTCTACCGCTGCTTCAATGGTCACTGCTCCTCTGAACTGTCTGCTTGTATCCCTCCACCTCTACAACGGGTGCATAGCTCAATCGGTAGAGAGGTGGCCTGCAGTCCTAACGGACCCAGTTTCGAATCCCGGCTGGGGCCGGGAACAGTTTAAGGATTTGATTTTCATTAAATCAGGCTTTACTGATCTTCCAGAAGACCAGCCGACATGTCGTAAAAATACTCCCGCTAATACCAATACACCAGTCCTGTATGAGGCAGCCCTAGCATGTATTCAATATGGACGGTGGGTGTTAGCGCCGAAGTGGTGACATTTAGAGGTGTATGGTGTGTAGGAGGACTGCTGGGCCTTGATAACAGGCTGTGAAGCCTATGCCCAGAGTCGGACACACACACACAAAAAAAAAAAAAAAACTCTCATCCCTTTTCTGTCCAAGTCTCTAATGCAAGAGTTAACCGTTACTCCCAGTCCTTCATTTATTCAACAGGTAATTTCTGGACCTGTCTCCCTCTGTCTGTGTTTCCTGCATCCTATGATCTCCAGTCTTTCAAACGAAGTGTGTCCAGGCATCTCGAAATGATCGGATCTTGAATTTGGCTCCCTCTTGTATTTTTTCTCTTAGAAGGAACAATAATTGCGGGATCGCGGCATTTGGTTCCTTCTTCTTCACATGAAAAAAAAAATTACTAAATCTCAGATGCCATCAACCACAGTCAAAACTGAATTGGCTTATTTCCTCGAGCTAAAATACACTGACAAATGTGCTATCCTTGCACATACCCCACAAGCCTTACAACTGAGTCCTGCCATCGTTTCTAATTATCAAGCAGTGAAGCTCCGAAGAATCCTCTGTAAAACAGAAAAATATTTCAGAGAAACAATCTAGCAAAGCCTGGTGCAAGTCTCTCATCTGTTTACAGGTGGATTCACCGCTGGCAACAGGAGAACCACATGGATGCCAAAGTTTATCAGAGGATACGTCATCTTGGAATTATATCCTGGAGAATAGCGACAGATGACATGCTATCCCAGCAATATCAGTTCATTTCTTTGCCCACATCTTATTTTGCACAATGAAACATCGCGTCTTGGAACACATATCATCTTCCTTCTTATGCCTGAGAATTTAATACTCTAGAAATTAACAAATAATCATTCTGGTTCTCAAAGAATGATTCGACAATCGCTGGACACCATTTGAAGTCTCGTGTCTCAAGCAGTTGTCAGCCAGTCTTGATTTGTGGTTACGGAAAAGAGTGACAGGATTAAACTGGCGGGGAAGCTTATTGCACAAGACACTAAAAAATTTTTAAGATTGTCAAGAAACCGCGACCATTGTGTTTTCAAAACAAAGGCAAAAGTTTGCTTCAATAACAATAAAAAATGTTTGTGAATTCGATCCTGATTATGTAAATGTGTTGGCCAAACATTTTTGAAATTACTCTTGCTCTCACCTGGCGATTATTATGACTTTTTTTTTTTTTTTTTTTTTTTTTACATATATTGAAACAGTTTAATTCAGGATGTTTCTGACTCCTTCCAGGAAGGAGAAATTTTTATCAGTCGGTAAAAAATATATTTCTGTAAGTTATTTAGCAGATATGTATAATGTGCATTAGTATCAGATTACTTTCCTTGTTTGACAGCAGGGTACCACTGCATATCTATTAAACCATTCACTATGATGTAATAGTTTATTCTAGCAACCCACAACCTGTTTCATTAAACTGTGGAAGTATTTCGTGGTGAAACGGTTAATGATGGTTACACCAAACCCTTCAATTTTGACGGCAACATCAGTGAATTCACTCTGAACATTAAAGTTTGCTCAGTATCTTCAGGCTGTGAACTTGTAAACAAGTAGATAAAACAAGTCTTAACTCTGGAGAGGAAACGTGGGGTCAAAAACGTCCCAGGCAACTGTGCAAAATGTCATATTTCAAATTCATGCAGTCACGTGGACTGATACCTGGAGGGTCGAGCCACAGCAAATCAGTATGGGTCTTGCGTTGATGGTGAGTGGATGTGTTGTTCTCACCCCTCCTATATCCTTGGCGACAGCGAGTCTGCTGGGCACGAAAACGACCCCACCTTACCTGGTAAGCACTATTTTTTTTTCCACTACCTTGTCAATTTCTGCCTTATAGCACAGGGTAATAGAGTCTGGTTTATGATGCTCATAGGGAACTCAGCCAAATGTTTGTGCCGATGATACACCTTGACACAATGATTTTTGTGGCATCTATTGCATTCCGATTCCCTTTTTTCTATGGTAGCAATGTTCTTAGATGATATGGGCACATGTATACAGATTTTAGTGCTGATCCCTGTATATTTAGTCACCCCTACGAATTTTTGGAAAGTGGGGGATGATTTGGGGGGTAAAAAAAGTTACCCTATTTTATTTTCTTTCTAGCTCGGCTCCTATAGGCACTACTAGGCAAAGACTCCTACCACAAGCCACCCTTCCCCTCCATACCACCGAAGAGGCAACCCACTCAGGAAACTTATTTTTTTTTTTTTCTTAACTTTTTTTTACTAGTCACTTTTTTAACGTCACATATTTTTGTAAAAAAAAATAAAAAAAATAAATTACTAAATATCATGCGATTTTCATAAACTTTTACCTAGTACTAAAAGGGATAGTTGCTTGAATTTTAGACATGTGTAAACAAAGTCTCGACCGAAACTTTATGAACACTTTATTTCTAAAGTTGCTGGACCATTCGGTACCAGGTTAACTTTCAAAACATGATTTTGAACGTTACCTATCCAGGGTTAAATAATTTATTAGTCCATCGGCAGGATCCCACTGATACCTGGTGCATTCCCAGGTAGCAGATAGGGGAAGGCCTTGTAGATATACGAGGCATTGTCTTAGACACGTGGACCATGGGAACCCCTATAGATATATACGACCCCACCTAATATATGAATAAGGTGGCACAAAAATTACATCTCACCAGAATCAATGTGGAAGGGAGGTGAGATTATATGCCACAATCCTCCCAACCAAACATGTATTCTATTGCAAATGATTTGATGGGCGTTCTTCTTGGATCATCATCTACTACGGGTGCAACCGCACTGCCTTACCTTTTTGTTTTATACTGTGGGTGGTATAATGCATGTGGAAAGAGAAGACAAGGATGATCTTTTTAGTCTGTTTTAGTATAACTGATCCACCTATGTGTGTTTAGGGACAACTCTCATGGTCAAGAAACGATAAGGCCAGGGATTAGCACAGTGGGTTGGGGAAGGAGGGGTAAGGGATGGTGAGGTTGTATGTCGTAGTTGTAAGTACAATAAACAAGGAATACGAATACTGTTCCTGCAAATAAAACAAACAATAAATGAAATAAAGACAATTAAAACGAGTAAAGGGGAAAAACAACCTATCTTTTACATTTGTAGGTTTGTGGGTTATTGGTTGTAATGGGGACAGAGCAAGCGAGTGCAAAGGATGCTTATCACTCTCCTGTCTCTTCCCAGGTCAAAAGTAATAATTGATAAGCAGTCCCTGTCTAGGAAACACACTTTCTTTCTTTTCTTGACTTGCTTTCGTATTCATATTTACATTATCACTTGCGGGGAGTAAAAGACACATGTCCACTCATGACTGATGCACGAGATGTACTGACCACCCTTTTGGTTTAGAGGGTAGAGTAGGTCAGTATCAGCATCTCCAAGACCTTCATTCCCTTCCCAAAATTGTTCACAGTTTTTGACAAATCAAGCTGCATCAACGCCACCGGCCATGCTATAGTAAAACGTCATTCAACACTGGTGGCCATTTAGGGGTTAATCCCCTCGTGTTGTTTTAGTGTACCTGCATGAGGATTTATCGCCCAAGTTTTTAACTCCAGTGAATCCCTATATGGTATTTCACTTTAGCAATATCCCGTATGGTCTTTGTGTCTACTACATTCATACATGTTAAGTACTGTGCATAAGTTTCCCAATGTTTTGTCATGAGGCACAGTGGCATTAGTTGCAGTATTTTTATGGTGAAGAGTTGAATTAATGATTCTGAAATACTTGAAGACTTTATGAGAACCAACTATTTCACCGTCACTGATACTGTTGTTGTTTTTGTTGTTGTTGGTGGTGATGGTGGTGGTGGTTTCTGTTTTTGTTGACGGTAGTGGTGGTGACTTTGTTACTGATATTGCTCTTGCCCTAGATTCAGCTGCATATGAACCCAATAGAATGAATTTTAAAGTTGTCCTTTTCTTGAGACCCGCCATTGCCACTTCAGGGGACTGGGTGTTAAGGGAAGTTTATAGAAAGACAGCAGAACTACATAAATATATCACTTCCACAGCATTAAGGCTTCCTACTCTAATACCTCTCTTGATAATGGGCTTGTTAATCCCCGCCGTGCTCATTGCCTCATATGAGATGATATGCACGTCACCCCTGTCTGCGCTGATCACCTCATTTGAGGCAATGGGTCTTCGTGCCATAATTTCAAGCATGAGGAAGCATCAGTGGTTTCCACGGGAACATTGAGTCTCTATGCCGTCAGAGCAATTGCCAATCCCTGCCACACCGCAGTTGCCAAATATCGCATATTTAGTAATGCAGTTCTCGTTTGTAGCCCAGCAATGGCAGACTCACGCCCAACTTATCGCGAAACTTATCGCTACTCTCACACCCCACCCAAGAGGTGTAAATTATAAAAAGATGAGGGTGAAGACGAGTTCGAGCTCAGAAACACTTGATATCAAGACAAAAAATAAACTTAATTTTTAAAAAAGTCCAAAATCAACGACTCGGGGAAGGTAACCAGACTGATAAGAATTAGCATGGCAGGGGTTAAAAGGCGACAACATATTTCTATCTTACTAAACTGACAATATTTCAATGCATAAAGGGTGAAGAAAATCACATATTTGTATTTTCTGCTATAAATAAAATGGTGAATAGTGCGTTAATACTTGTATAAGAAGAGTGAGAATTTTTGTTAAAATTTTTGTGTTTTGAGCTGTTATTGACTGGAAGAAAATAATTCATGTGAATTACTTCGATTTTTTTTTTTTTTTTTTTTCCAGAATCGGGCATTGCATTCACCTCATAAGAAAGTTAGGACTTATGGACCAGTTTTTTTTTTTTTTTTTGTCTTTAATGCTGATAGTACGTTATTAATTCACAGTGTACACCTGGACATCTTTCTACATTATTCATGTTTCCCCCAAATGATTACTAATAGTATGAATGTAACAATCATGATGCCCTAAGGCATGTACTAAACAATATTACAGATCTGTTTTGTATCAATATAATGTAAACAGACCTCTGGGAATCATACGGAAAATTAATCAGTCTAATGTTAGTTTCGTAGGTCCTGGTGTAGGAGGGTGAGGCTCCGACACCAGCAGTCTTTCCATCACAAAGGCCACACTTCCCAGGGTGATGCCCACCAGGAGAAGCAGCAGAGGTCCTTCCATATGGACAATAGACAGACTGCTGAAATTAGTTTGGCTGTGTTCTGTTCCATTTTGACCTTGGTGTTTTATTTCTTCCCTCTGTTTCATTCGACTTTCACGTGCACTGGCTTCCAGTGTTTCCTTTTTCCACTGCTCATACAGACCAGCCTGAAAACAAAAAATTGCAGCTGTGAATCATCCAAGAACCTAGAATAGACTTCATGAAGTTCCAATGCATTTTTTTTTATAATGTACATTGTATAGTAATGTCTTAACCAGTACTTATAACATTTATATTTACTCTTTTGTCTTCTAATGCAATGGACATACTGACTTTACGAATAGTCACCCAATATATGCATACATGCACAGTGTTTAATGACAATATAACATTTTAGAAATCGATTTAACACTTGTTCTACAGCTTTCACTTTATCAGATACAATGCATCAGTCTAGGCTGGTTGCTCCTGTCTCCCATTCAGACTAAAGTGGCTGTTTGGGCTATAGTTCTGGCAACAGTTAAGAATACTGTACCACCTTATCATACGCAATGTTACCATCACCACATTTTATCTGCCTTTTTGGTCTATTTTCATATACTGTATCGTGGCCTAAAATAATGTTGCTGGTAGTTGCTCCTATGTAGCATACTTCTTAACAGTCAGACTGCACTGTTGGTAATTAATTCTTTATTTTATTATTAGGAAACATAATCATCGTCCCAAATTTATCCATGTTATACTCTTTAAGGAAAATGGTGTGGTGCATATGAATCATACAAATATGATATTAACATATAATTTTGCTAAGTCAAAAATAATATTTTAGCACAATAAAATACTTTTTAATGCTGCGGAATTATCTGTATTAGATATGTATAATGCAACTGAAAGAATGTTTGCTACATTGTTTCAGGGTGAAATAAGCACTTTTTACAAATATGCACGCTGATATGTTATCAAGTCACATCCAGTAAAAATGTGTAAAACTTTGGTGTTTAATTGCTGGACCAAGTCTTCCGTGGAATAGATTTTCTCATTTAAATCATATAGCATTTGTTCAATCATGAATTGTATATCATATTACCTGTATACAAGGAATTGCTAACTAAAATGCGGGCAGTGTCAGCTCAGGCCGCCAGCACATCCCCAGGAGGAGGAGGAGGAGGGTTAGACGGTGCGCAGAATGTGTCCAGGCAATACGGACGTAAGTGTACCCGGGCCATGCTCTCCTATTCCCTGGAGCTTTTCCGCCACCACCACCATAGTCAAAGTACACTAACTCCCGGGAGAGCTGACCATCAACAGGATCGGGGTGGCACTGACCTAACAGTTTCTAGCAGCACCCCAGCGACAGCCTGTAGCCACTCAAAAGAACAGATGGCCTGTAGTCGCTTCGATTTAAGGGCCACGGCCTGTAGCCAGGCACCAGTGATGGCCTGTAGCTGCACCCAAAAATGGCCATGGCCTGTAGCCGGGTCGCTAATTAGGAGACGGCCTGTAGCCGCTTTGCCAAGTGCTGCTAACACCCCCTGCAGAAACCAGCGACGGCCTGTAGCCACACCGGGGAGAGATCGGTACATCCCCTCTCCTTCTGCAGTTGCCTCAGAGGGCACGAACCGGCGACAGCCTGTAGCCGCACCAGCAGGCAGGAGACGGCCTGTAGCTGCTCCTCGTCTGCACGTCGCCCTCCTTGCGGCACTTCGGTGATGGCCTACAGCCGCACTTCATCTGCATTCCCGTCAGGGAGTCGGGCCCTGGCGACGGCCTGTAGCCACGCCGATAGCGAAGGGATGGCCTGTAGCCGCCCTCTGTCTGTTGCTCAAGGGAATCCAGCGACGGCCCGTAGCCGCGCCGGGGAGAAACACAAAAGTTCCTCGTCCCCTGTGACTCCATAACGTGAGGGCGATTTGAGCTCAGTCCTGCCTATCAGCAGATGCACAGATTGCCCTGCTGTTCACCCAGACTGAGGCAACCTTCAGGAGGAGGATTTCTGCCCAGAGGACTGGTGGAGAGGCCCCGTACTATCCCTGGGGTTAGTCTCTTGCTGTCAGGAGGAGTAGGACGACCACTGACGGACTCCAGCAGGGAACGCCACCACAGCCCAGCACTGATGGCGGCGCCACCAGCAGGAGACCGCAGCCGATGAGCCTCAGAGGATGCCCCCAGGACCCCCTGGCGGGCCCTTTTCCCTTCCCCGCCTCAGGCAATGCCCTTCCTTCACCTCATCATCCTTCCATCTTCTTTTCTACTCTGATGGTTCTGTAGCTATTTCTTCTACTGATAAAGCAGATCTCTTCACACAGACTTTCTCCTCCAATTCCACCTTAGATGATTCCGGTGCTGTTCCTCCATCACTTCCCCCCTCTGACTTCCTCATGGCTGACATTAAAATTTCTTCAGCTGATGTATTTTCTGCCATCACTGGCCTCAGTACTAACAAGGCATATGGGCCTGATGGGGTCCCTCCTGTTCTTCTCAAGAACTGTGCTTCTGTGCTTACACCCTGCCTAGGCAAACTCTTTCGCCTTTGTCTGTCAACTTGTACCTTTCCTTCTTGCTGGAAGTTTGCTCTCATTCAGCCAGTCCCAAAGAAGGATGACCACTCCCAACCCTCCAACTATCGTCCAATTGCTTTAACGTCCTGTGTTTCAAAAGTTTTCGAGTTAATTCTCAATAGAAAAATTTTAAGGCATCTTTCCTATCACAACCTTCTTTCTGATCGTCAGTATGGGTTCCGTCAGGGACGCTCCACTGGCGATCTTCTCACCTATCTTTCAGACTCCTGGTCATCCTCCTTTCAGGACTTTGGCGATAGCTTTGCCATTGCACTTGACATCTCAAAGGCTTTCGATCGAGTCTGGCATAAATCTTTAATTTCCAAACTGCCCTCCTACGGTTTCTAGCCTTCTATCTGTGCCTTCATCGCTAGCTTCATTTCTGGTCGTCCTATAGCCGCTGTTGTAGACGGCCATCGTTCTTCTCCTAGATCTATTAACAGTGGTGTTCCTCAGGGCTCTGTCTTATCACCAACTCTCTTCTTTTTATTCATCAATGATCTAAGCTGTACATCTAACCCTATCCACTCATACGCTGATGACTCCACCCTTCACCTTTCCATTTGGTTCCCGCAACGCCCATGTCAACAGTTACTTCAACAAACAAGGGATGAGGCTATGGCACACCTGATATCTGACTTGGCTTATATCTGTGACTGGGGTAAAAATAACATAGTTGTTATTAATGCATCTAAGACTCAGTTCTTACACCTATCAACCCGACAAAATCTTCCACATGTATACCCACTAATGTTTAATAATATTCAGTTTAATCCTGCATCATCCTTGAACATGCTTGGGGTTTCATTTACTCAGGATTTATCTTGGAAAGATCATATTACATCCCTTGTAAAATCTGCTTCCAAGAGATTGGGTGTGCTAAGCCGACTCCGCTCTTTCTTTACCCCTGCACAATTGTTGACTCTATATAGGGGTCTTATCCGCCCCTGTGTCGAGTACAACTCTCATGTGTGGGGAGGCTCCCCACATACAGCTCTTCTCAATAAAGTGGAGTTGAAGGCTTTTCGTCTCATTAACTCTCCTCCTCTTACTTACTCCCTTCAACCTTTGTGTCTTCGCCGCACTGCTGCATCTTTATCTCTTTTCTATCGCTACTTTAATGGTCACTGCTCCTCTGAACTGTCTGCTTGCATTCCACCACCTCTACGACGGGCGCGTAGCACCCGTCTGGCAGCAAACTCTCATCCCTTTTCTGTCCAACTCTCTAAAGCAAGAGTTAACCCGTCACATCCCGAGGTTTTCCGCACCTCCAACATAGTCCTGAAGTATTTCGAAAAAATTTTTTTTGGCTAAAACGTTCGCTTTTGGTGAGAAACATCGAAAATTCATAGAAAAATCACTCACCTGAGATTTAAAATACCCAATCCAGGTAGGAGTTCCTCCTTACCTGACTGGGTTTTCTAACATGCTGGCACCAAAGAAAACGAGTTCTATGGGAGGGTAACTATTTTATCCACTCATAAATTGTATTTATTTATTTACTTGGTACGAATGTATATGTAGTATGAGAGTATATTTGTTTTCAAGCAGTAATAAAGGCATTATAAGCATTGTTTCACTCACTAACTAATCACCATACCTGACCTTTTTTTGCCACATTACCTGATCATTATTTCTAGCTGTTTCTTCTTCTAATGCTATGTAAACATTGTCCTCCACATTGTCATCGATTGGGGAATCACTCTGGTCCTGAATATCTTTACTAGCCAGGTCACTGGTAACAGGTGAATTGCCGAGACAATGGTGTGAGGGGAGGAGGGGGGAGGTTATGCGGTGTAAGGCATTGTCCCTGCTTGGCATCTTGTAGAGGAATAGAGGAAGGTGTCCCGTGTATACATACGAAAAATCACACACAAAAATTGAAAACTGTGCAAATTAGGGACCTTGCAATTGCACAACGTACCGGTACATCGCCGGGACTGGCAAATGCAAATCGTTGCAACGTACCCATACATCGACGGGACGGGGCGGGTTAACCATTACTCCCAGTCTTTCCTTTATACAACAGGTCAACTCTGGAACTGTCTCCCTCTGTCGGTATTTCCTGCTGCCTATGATCTCCAGTCTTTCAAACGCAGTGTGTCCAGGCATCTCAAAATGATCGGATCTTGAATTTGGCTCTCTATTGAATTTTGTTTTCCTCTTGGAGGGAACTGTTATTGCGGGCTCATGGCCTTTGGTTCCTTCTTCCTCGCATAAAAAAAAAAGATGCCTGAGTGAGTGCCTCCAGCACCTCTTTGGCCACAGTCCAAAGGGCCAAACTCCAGTTCCCAGCCTCGTCAGCGAGGGGCCTTTTGCTACACACAGTTCAAGCCCCAGCTGAGAGATGACACCCCTGAGAGTGGTCCCGTGGCTGCGGGATGAAGGGACTCCTGCAGGGACTCTGCCGACCCCAGGCAGAGAGTTGTGAGTTCTTGGACTTCCCCCTTCCGTACTACCCTACCAGTGATGTAACAGTGGATACAAAGTGATGTGACAGAAATGACAAGATATATCAGTGAAAAGTGAACGAGGCACAATAGTGAATAAAGTGACATATGAGTTTACAGTGAGGCCAGAAAAGAACCCATAAAACGTGAGTGTCGAGACAAGTGTCAAGTAATACCAAAAGTAGAGCATCTAGAGACAGAGTGATAAACGAGGCACAATAGTGAACATAGTGACATGAGTTTACAAGGCCAAAAAAGAACCCATAATATGTGAGTGCCAAGACGAGTGTCAATTACTACCAAACAGTGCATCTAGAGACAGAGTGACAGAAGTGAACAACTCTACCCCCTTGCTACTTTGTAAAGTCCATAGCCCCCCCCCCCCCTTTTGTGATCGGCTTGAGTCTGGTGCCAGAAACAAAGACCAGTGTAAGCCTCACGATATTTCCTCACACAGAGCAGCCCTTTTGTGTCTAGCCATCCTAAATCAGATGTAGACTCCTGTGCATCTAGTATCCTGCATGATACTCTGCCCATTCATTTCAGCCCATGTATTGATTTTGTTTAGTATACTGTGTAGGACTGTATGCCTGTTCCATAGCATCGAGTTTGCCAATATATATGTAAGGTTGTTGCCCTATGTATTTTTGCCCTGGCCCTCTCTTATTTGTCTCAGCTTCAGTCTAGAAAGGGAACCCTGCTGCACTCTAGGCGTTCTAGGGACGGGAAGCCGACCCTTAAACACCTAGCATAACACTAACTATCCACAAAATTCTTAATCTTTTAAGTTAAAGAATTATTTTCATGTTTTGGACTTTTGGTAATGATCATTCTTTGGTGCATAGACCTATGTAAAATTAATGTGCTTTAGAGCCGTCTATATATTCCTATGGATCTCCACTGTTACTGGGGGGATAGAGGTGTAAATTTCACTGCATAACACATCTGGGATACATTTGAGGTATATGCCACGGTTTTCAAGGGTCATCTGCTACGGACTGAGAAAACTATTTACAAACCTGCTCCTACGGGCACATGACAGCCACTAGTAAAGATGCGTTATCAGTTCTTTCAAATGCATCATTTATTAGTTTATGCTAATAAAATGCCTATATGAAGCAAGATTTCAGAGTATCGGTTTGCTCTTAACCACTAAATGGCCGCTGGTATTGAACGATGCTTTACTGGAGCATTGCTGGTGGCGTTGATGCAGCATGACCTGTAAAAAACTGCAAAGAATTCTGGGAAGTGAATGAACATCTGGGAGATGTTCAGACCTACTATACCCTCTTAAGTATTCGTGTGCTCAGTACATCTTGTGAATCACTCACGAGTGGATGTGCATCTTTTGCTCCTCTTGAGTGTTGGTGTAAAAAAGAAAGTAAGTATGTCAAGAAAAGAAACTTTGTTTCCCAGACAGTTACTGATTATCATAGTTTGCTTTTCATCTGGGAAGGGAAGGGAAAGACATAAGCATCACTGGCATTTGCTCTCTCTGCCCACTCTGCAATTCACATCCCAGAACCCCGCAAGCATAAAAGATAAGTTGTTTTTTCCTTTCCTATTTTATTTCTCATTATTTCTCCTATCATACTTTATGTTTTGTATTTGCAGGAAAAATATTCATAATCCTTGTTTACTGCACTTACAACTACAAACTCATCATCCCTCCCATTTCCTTCCCCAGCCCACCTGCTTATCATTGGCTTTATCGGTTTTTGACCGAGAGGGTTGTCCCAACACAGCTACACCCATTATCTGTCTCCTCTCTTTCCTTCTCCTTTCTTTCCATACGTATTACACCACCCAGAGTAAAAAAAGAAAAATCCATACAGGAATAAGCATTATAAATATAAAAATGAGGGAAAACATTCATAATTATATTTTTATTTATTAGTACTGTTATGAAGGGAGATTTGCCAGCTGGGTGCTCGAGAAGCTTCCCGGCGTTTCTTGTACTGTAGCTAGCTCCGGTTCTGGTACGAGAGAGTTGCCAGTTTGCCTGCTGTTTGTGAACGTAGTTATTTCGTAAGTTATGCAGTAATTTTTGTGTTCTTTTTCTTTAAAATGTTTTAAGTGATTGCCTGTTAAATTATGTAATTTGAGTTCGTATGGTAAATGACGTAGGGTGTTATATAACGTAGGAAAACTCTAGCATGTTTCGATGTCTCCTAGTTGGTAACTGTTGTTAGGGGCAAGTACAAGACCAGCACGTCCGAGAATGTTTGAGAAGTAGGTCTTTCTAGAACAATGCAAGTTTATATATGAAAGGCGTGGCTTGCAAATCAATGCCCCTGGAGACGATGTGAGATATGAACAAAATAGTGCCCCCAGAAACACAGAGAGAGAGAGAGAGACAGGAAGAACAACGTAGTGCCCCCAGAAACACAGTGGAAAAGAAACAGTGTAATGCCCCCAGAAACACACTGACACCCCTACCCGGACCCCACGGAGTAGCCACACCCACACTAGGGGATCCAATACGACAACGACATAAGCCAGCCCAGGCTGTGCGCCCTTATCACACTCAGCCGTTGCACCACCACCATAGCAGACGGGGGACACTACCTTCGGAAAGCAGGACTGCCGAATCAGACTGGGGCGGAACTGATATTTCAGTTTCCCTCAGCGCCCCTCTGGAGACGGCCAATTGCCGCTCCCGCCTTTGTCAGTCAGCCAAGCGTCACACTGAAGGTGTTTCTGCCGAGACGGCCTATTGCCACTCATCTCTTCTGCCCCCGGAGATGGCCGATTGCCGCTCCACCCTCCCGCCGAAGGAGACAGCCGATTGCCGCTCTGGAAGCGCCGCTCCTGAGACGGCCTATTGCCGCTCACCCCTCCTGCCAAAGGAGACGGCCGATTGCCACTCCGGAGGTACTGCCCCTGAGATGGCCGATTGCCACTCCTTCCTCCTGCCGAAGGAGATGGCCGATTGCCGCTCTGGAAGCACTGCCCCCGAGACGGTCTATTGCCGCTCACTCCTCCTGCTGAAGAAGACAGCCGATTGCCACTCTAAAGGTGCTGGTTAAGTCAGTATCCTGCAAGATACTAATATCCTAAGTAAGGTTTTATTTCTGTGTCACTATTCGTGTTGTAATATCTGTATTTTGTCCTGTGTCTGACTGTGGGAATATACATGTAAAAGGTTATTGCCTAGAGTTTTTGTGTCCTGCCTCTCTTTCATTGCACTAAGCTCCAGTCACGAAAGAGGACCCCACTACACGTTAGGTGTTTTAGGACCGAGGAGTTGGGCCTTTTTCACCTAGCATTACACTGGTGGCCAGCGGTGGTTCTTGACCCAGGCGTAGAAGAGAGGTAGTGAGAAATATTTGGCAATATGGCAACTAAACCGCACATACAATTACCCAGGTTTGACCCTGACCAGTACGATATACACACATATCTGACGATAATTAAACCCTTACTGGATATTGGCTTTGAGAATGACCACCAGAAAATTGCAGTCACACTCCCACTATTGGGCAAAGCGGCGGTGAACATAGCACCGAAAATCGTCTCGGAGCTCACCTGGCAGAACTTTACAAAGTTCGCTGTCCAAACCATCACCCCATCATTAGGGAGAGTGGTGGCTCTATCCAAATTGGATAGTTTTTCATTTGAAGGGGATTTAAACAATACCCTGATACAGGCAAGACGCCTGGTTACCACTGCCTACCTGGAGGCAGATGAAGTAACCCGGGTCCAACAACTTCTTTAACACTCTACTCAGGGTGCTCCCGAATGTCATTAGACAACACTTTACCATCCACGACCCAACAGGAGACATGGGTAGGGACATCCAGCTGATACGGTGCCTCCTGACCGCCTGCCCTACTCCTCAGCCGATCAGTGTGGTGAAGAGATTTTCCACCCAACCCCCGGCCCCTCCAACCATGCCACGACTGCCCATGCCTCACACCAGCCCTACCCCGGCAACTAGCCCACCCAGGGCACACCCCTCTCACCGGTGACCCTCCCCACGGGAAAATCCAAACTTGATTTTGGTCAACCCGTGGGAGTTCACGGCCTGCAGTTCTTGCTGTCCCCTACATGATACACGGGACCAACTCAAAGCTGCCCGCCGCAGACCCACAGCCCAGGGTTCACGTAAGGTGTCCTCTTTGGAAGGCGAGGCTCCAGAGAACGAGCTGGCACCCGTGGACGAGCCCTATGCGGGAGAACAGGAGCAGGAACAGGAGAGTGAAAGCACCAGACAGCTGGATTTTTAGGCCTGCCCCCACACCAACCCACGGTGGCGGGGGCCACTACCCCTAAGTATCGCCCCCCAGTGTATCACAAGATGAAATTAAATGGCGTGAAGGCCAGACTGCTAGTCGACACGGGAGCAGCCAAGTCCTGTTTATACAGCCACTATTTCCGACAACTGAAAGACAAACTCATCTCTGCTCCCATTGTGGCTTTTCCCGATTATACCCACCTGTTCCGCCTCTACACCGACGTTTCTCTCACCACAATAGGCGCCGTGCTCGCCCAGGTACAAGCCAGCCGAGAACACATTATTGCATGCGCCAGCCGCACTTTAAATCCAGCTGAGAGAAATTATGCCGCAACCAAACGAGAATGCCTCAGCATAATGTGGGCCCTCCAACATTTTAGGGCCTACCTTTCCGAAACCCAGGTCACAATCATCACTGACCATCAGTCTCTCCAGTGGTTACGTCAATTGGACTCGTCAGGTGGCGCGAAATCCTAGAAGAATTTCAGTATGAAATCTACAGGCCTGGGAAACTGCATACCAATGCAGATGCCCTCTCCCGCCTTCCCATTCACGCGGTACAGCCAGATTCGGACCTCTTGAACCTATGGCACCGAAAGGAATGGCCGCCATGGATTCCCGCCCACTTGTTCACCAAACTATGCCGACAGGGCGATCATCTTCTAACTCCATCCGGACATATTACTGGGCGTCAAACCCCTCCACCCTCGCCAAGGAGATAGTTCAAACTTGCCGCGCATGTGCACTAGGGAAGGATGTCACCCGGACCGCCGGACCCTTGGGCCACATCACCGCCCATAAACCTTGGCATCTCATGGCAATAGATGTAGTGGGCCCACTCCCTGCCAAATCTGGGTATAAATATGTGATCACGTTTGTCGACACATATTTGAAATTTGTTGTAGCCTGCCCGGCGAGAGAACATCATCCCGTCGCTGTCGCCAATGCCCTTCTCCGACACGTATTCCCTTATTTTGGCATCCCCCAAGCCATCCATTCTGACAATGCCCCAGAGTTCTCTGGTAAAATTTGGGGAAACTTGCCAAGATATTTGGATATAAGATCTCCCATTCCTCACCTTATTGGCCACAGGGAAACGCCATATCTGAAAGTAGTCAATGTACACTGATGAACCAACTACGTACACGCATCGAAGCTACGAAAGATGACGACTGGCCGGCCCACATAAAGATCATTCAGTGAGGCATGAATTCCTTTCCCCGAGAGGACAGGGTTTCCCCACATGAAAGAATATTTGGTGAATCCCCTCTCCTGCTACCACTATGCCAGCATCTACAACCACCTGCCGCCGCCCCCACCACGGACCCCTTGCACCTTCTGAAAAGTCGGCTGCACCACTTACAGAAAAAACTGGACCTTGGCCCCGACACTGCCTCCAACCCCTTCAGCCCGGGCGATACTGTCGTCATCGCCCAACTTCCCATCCCCCACAAACTCGCCGCCCGCTTTACAGGACCCCACAAGATCACCCATGTTCCAAACCCCTACCAGGTTGTCGTGGATTATCATGGCACCCCACGCACCCTCCGAAACCGCCACATGCACTCTTTCCACATGCCCACCTCTGCCACCCCGACCCCAAATCCCCCACCTGCCCCTGCTCCTGCACCGCCTGTCACTTCTACATACGAGTCCTACGTCTCCTCCTCGCCATCCCCCTCCACCCCTCCTACCACCTCAGCCTCCCCCGCCACCACCACTCCCCGCACCTCACCCGACATCTCACCCGCCACACCAACCTCACCACGCTCACCCTCACCCCTTCCCTCCGCCGCCTCACCTTTTCCACCCTCACCCACGTGCCCCGCCCACACCACAGTACACCCCACTACAATCTCCCCTTCCCTCCACACCTGCGCACACCCACTCCAACAACTTCACCTTCCACCGCGGCCCCAACACGTGCAACAACACGTGCTAACCAACCCCGCCAACCTCGCCCGCCCACTTCCCCACCCACCCCCACCCTCAGAACCACCACCACCCGCTCCGGCCGACTCTCACGTCCGCCTGCCCGATATGCCCACACCCCTACACCTCCTGCCTCCCCTTCACTTCACACCATCATGATATATCAAGCCCAAATCACCTCCACCTACACTCCCCAGAGACTCAACGCCGCATTACCATGGCACAAAACCAGGCCCGGACCTTCAGTAGCCAGCATACAGCCCCCTGCCACACTAGCGACAACACTGACCAAAATGAAGATCCGATGAGCCATATAGTCGCCAACCACAGGCAAGAATCGGTGGCTTAGAGGACCATATCACCTACTGACCCTCCTCCGATCAACCATTACCAACTCCACGCTCTTCCTCACCTGCAACGCCGAACAAGATGAAAATTCTCACACCACCGCTTGGCAGTCCCTACTACAGCATCTCCAGCCTGCATACGCCACCCATGACACTCATGTATACCACCTCCAGCCACAGGGACGTGACTTTTTCCAAGGGGAGAGTGGTGAAATGTGTGGCTTGCATATCAGTGCCCCTGGAGACGATGTGAGATATGAACAACATAGTGCCCCCAGAAACACAGTGAGAGAGAGAGAGGAAGAACAATGTAGTGCCCCCAGAAACACAGTGGAAAAGAAACAGTGTAGTGCCCCCAGAAATACACTGACACCCCTACCCGGACCCCACGGAGTAGCCACACCCACACTAGGGGATCCAATATGACAACGGCATAAGCCAGCCTGGGCCGTGCGCCCTTATCACACTCAGCCGTTGCACCGCCACCATAGCAGACGAGGGACACTACCTTCAGAAAGCAGGACTGCCGAATCAGACTGGGGTGGAACTGATATTTCAGTTTCCGTCAGCGCCTCTCTGGAGACGGACGATTGCCGCTCCCGCCTTCATCAGTCGGCCAAGTGTCGCACTGAAGGTGTTTCAGCTGAGACGGCCTATTGCCACTCATCTCTTCTGCCCCCGGAGACGGCCGATTGCTGCTCCACCCTCCTGCCGAAGGAGATGGCCGATTTCCGCTCACCCCTCCTGTCGAAGGAGATGGCCTATTGCCGCTCCATAGGCGCTGCCCCTGAGACGGCCGATTGCCGCTCCCCCCTCCTGCAGAAGAGACGAGCCCACGGCCTCTGGAGAGACGACCAGAAGTGTGCAGACTCCCCCACACAACCACGGCCTCTGGAGAGACGACCAGAAGTGTGCTGACTCCCCCACACAACCACGGCCTATTGCCAGGCCCCACGGCCAGACAGAGGTGCCGACATCGCCCCTGCGTGAGACAAGCGCCTAGCTTCCCGGCATCAGAGGACCCCGCGAGGCCTAACGGCCTCCCCTGGCCTCCGGTCCTTACGCCTGGCCCTAGAGAAGACTCACCTGTCGGTCCCCAGTACGAGACGGTGCCACAGTCCTTCCCTGATGGCTCCTCTTGATTTTGGGGACCGCAACCCTCAGCCTCCTCGGGCCCTCTGCAGGACTCCCGGGCGCAACCTCTCCACGCCCAAGAGACGGCGACGGACCTCCACCTCTGGCCGAGACAGGAGCCAGAGACTCCTAGAACTGTTTGGCCCCAGCCCTGAGGGCCACACCCCTAACCCCAGCCCAGAGGCTACGTGCCTGTGCGCCACGTGCAGCCCTGGATGAGAGAAGACGCCCCTGCGAGCCGTCCTGTGCCCTCTCGGCACGCCTTTCCCTGGCGGTGCCCCTAGCCCGGCTAAATAGACACCGGCGTGTCTCCCCGCCGCCCCCACGACACAAGTGAATATATGTCAAGTGTGGTATTGCCCCAAGACTAGTGACGGAAATTATATTTAGTGTGACGTTGCACTACAAACCAGGTTACAGTGATATAGTGACTAAATGTATGTCCAGTAGCGGGGTGAGTGAAATCACGGGCAAGTGAGTAAGGATGAGAACAGTGAGTGAATCCCGAGAACTTTGACTTATAAGTGACGCCCTCGTAAGAAACCTGTAAGAACTCTTCCCCTGAAGAAGTCTCTATAGTGAAAGTATACATAATATTATGTCCCTTGCTGTCAGAAAACCATAGAAAGTGAGAATAATATCCGTCCCTTTGTATTACCGTAAATACATTGAATATCTAGTGTCCCGCTATTCCCTCTCTCCGTACAACCTCTCCTCCCCATAACTAACGTATTATAAACGAGTGATAGATCAAATGTCAAAACCCTTTTTCTATCAAGTGATACTAAGAGTAAATTAGAAAGACGTATCCTTTCCCAATATTACTATAACTCTGTTCCGGCTCGTCACGAGTCCTTCCACTCCCCCCCCCCCCGTGTGAACTTCCCCTCCCGCGCTCTCACGCGTGCCCGTGTTCCCTGTACACCTGTTCACTAGACTTTCTGTATTGGCAACCGTAGTGGTTAAGTCAGTATCTTGCGAAATTCTAATATCCTAAGTAAGGTTTTATTTCTGTGTCACTATTCGTGTTGTAATATCTGTATTTTGTCCTGTGTCTGACTGTGCGAATATACGTGTAAAAGGTTATTGCCTAGAGTTTTTGTGTCCTGCCTCTCTTTCATTGCACTAAGCTCCAGTCACGAAAGAGGATCCCGCTACACGTTAGGTGTTTTAGGACCGAGGAGTTGGGCCTTTTTCACCTAGCATTACAATATAAGGATGGATAAGAGGCTAGAACGAGTTCAGTCAGTTTTCAGTTCAGTTTGAGTGAAGGTTAATCGGGTTTCAGGTCAGTTTGAGGGAAGTGCAGTCGGTTTTCAGTGTAGTGCAGTGCTGTTAGTGAAGTTTGTGAAGAGTTGCTGGCAGGCGTTAAGTGTAATTACTGTCAGTGAAGATTTATTTTCGGTACTTGTGTAATAAGTGAAGTGTTGGCAAGCATTAAGTGTACTAACAATAAAGTGTTGTCAAGCATTAAGTGTAATAGCAGTTAGTAAAGTGTGTATAGCTCTAGTGCTGTGAGAACAGTGAGGAGGAGTTGGAAAACAATGAGTAGAATTGTTTGGAAAATAATGACTGTGAACTTTAAGGAGCCAGTGTTTATTTGTGCCTCAGCTGATCTTGTGTACTGTACACCTGAAGGCTGACCATAGGGGGATCAATTCACTGGGCAACGTCCTTCCTGTACTGAACTACTGGTGTTGGAGCCTATGGCAGTGTGGGGTGAGGACGTAACAGTACATTAAGATGTATATACTGATATTTTTCAATTTACATAGTTCTTGTTTTGTACAAGCATTTCAGCAACAGATGATGTATTCTCGTGGCTAATATATGGATGTATAACCTTCCCTTCCTTTCACACCAATTCCCTCGTGTGAGGTGCTAATCTCCGGTCATATCGAATCTTCGCCGAGATGGTTCAACCTGTGAACACACAGCAGCTCCCATTATCTTGAAACATTATAAAAATAGCATTCTTCTCTCTTTCCACTCGTTTTATACCATCCAGATAAAAAAAAATCTACAGGAATAAACATCATATACATAAGAAAGAGGGAAAACATTCAAAATTACATTTTTATTTAAAAGTGTACATATTATGTACTGAATTTGTTCATTATGCATATTTATTGTTTTGCACAAGCATTTCAGCAACATATCAGATGTTCTCATGGTGAATATATTGACGTAAAAACTTCCCCTCCCTTCACGATAATCCCCTCATTCAAGGTGCTACTGTAACTGCGGGCCGTATTGAATGTTAGCTACTGTGGTTCATCCTGTACACACGGAGGAGGACCCTTGTCTGGTTAGAGTCTAAAAAAACCATCTCTCGCCTCTCTTAGGACAGAAACTAAACCACCCAGAAAACAGAAATAATCCTATACTTGCAATAACACTATAAACATTATAAATGTGAAATAGAAAAATATATTTTTTAAATGAAACCTCCCATATTATGTAGTGACCTTGTTCATCACACATCTCCAGTCATTTTGTACTATTTCAGCACCATTTTTTTGGGGGGGAGGGGAGAGTGAAAATATGGATATTTCTTAGTGCGATGTTTTTCTGCTCTTATGCATAGCTCTCACCAGTGTGTTTATGGTCATTTTGTAAAATTTATTGTGCTTCACTGCGAAGCGCACGATGGGAATAGGAAATTAAAACCTCAATTGCCAGGTGTGCCAGTTATTTCCTGCCAAGTTAAAAAAAAATCAATTTCCGGAATTTAAAAAAAAAAAAAAAAATGGTCAGTGGGGACGCCCGTCATCCACCCTTTCATTGTAGTCATACTCTATTTCAGGGTAGCTTTTCAGTGAGTGCCAAGCCAAATGATTTCCTGTAAACCAGAAAATAATTTATTATGCTGAGTGGTAACCTTATAACCAACAAACACGTATTCCTTATGTGTCAGCACGTTGGTTGATGGAGGGTTAGTGTCTATCCCCGGAAAACAATTAACTAAAAATACGAACCTGAAGCCTTGGGTCAGGACGGACAAACAGTTGATGACCAAGGACCGAACAAAGGACATGATACGAATTGCAACAGGGAATGTAGGGGATGTGAATCATGCAGTGAAAGAATAATAGATTGTCAAGGCACTCAAGGGTGCAAAAGTAGATATATGTAGATTAACTGAGACCAAATGAAGAGGCGAGAGTGTGAGAGAGTTGGAGTAGAGATGGTGTATATACGTGGGAGTAGGTGAGCCAGAGGGCAAAAGAGGCTGTATGTATTGTTGTGTGCAAGAGATGGAAAAATTAAATATAAGAGTATGGATCATTTGGTTCATTGATTGTTTGTGTAAAACTGAAAGTAGGATTACAAACACGGACTGCTGTGTGCTTGTATGTGGCAAAGCAAAATGGTGCAAGCAGAGTGAAAGAAGACTTCTGGGCAAATGTGGAAACATGTATGGAAAAGTTTGCGAGAATTACAGTGTTTTTCATTCGAGATATGAATGGAACAGTAAGGAATGTGAAGGCGAATGTAGTAGTTGGCGAGTGGCGTATGGCTGCAGAATTGGATGAGATTAGCGGTGCTGCAGTGGACATTGTGCAAGGAGGGGCTTGGTGATAGCTAATACCCTCTTTAGGCACAAAATGATCCACAGGAATACGTGGCAATTGATGAGAAAGGTGTGTGGTAAACTGAATGAATGGAAGGCAACGATTATGTGTGTGTAGATGAGAGAATGAGAAAGTAGGTAAAGGATGCAAGAGCATACAGAGATTGAGGGAGTGGACTTTCGGACCACCACTTGATGGTGATGAAAGTGAAGGTTCAAGTGCAATGGAAGACTAGAAGGGGGAAAGGACAGGAGTAAGTAGTCCATACAACAAGGATAAAAAGGTTGCAAGATGATTTTTTTTTTTTTAAGCAGAATATAAGAGAGAAGTGGAGAAGTGTTTGGGTATATACAATTTGGAGAAGATGGGGGAGGTGGAAGGTGTGTGCAAGACATTCACAGAAGAAATCTGTGCAGCATGGTGTGGGGTGACAAAAAAGTCGTAAGGGGGTGCATGAAATAGCATGGTGGAATGAAAAGTTGAGACAAGCAGGGAGTATGAAGACAGTGGATGAGAAATTTGGAAGGAATCTGAGTGTAAAGTAGAGGGAATGTAAGCAAATATTTTGGGGAGGGGGAAGGTAAAGAGAGTTAGACAGGGTGATTAAGAAGTTAGTAGGGGAGTAAGAGATAAAAAAGGTAGATTGATGGTCGAGAAGGAAGAAAAAGTGGGAAGACGGAGAGAACACTAGGAAACTGTTAAACATTGAGAATTTAATTAATATGAGTATAAGTGGCTGGGGAATGGCTGGGAGCAGGAAGGAGGTGAGAAGGAAAGAAACGAACAGGGGACAATGAAGAAAGACAAACTGGAGAAAGACCTAGGAATTGATGTAGTGTGTTGTGAAATGCTAAAGCATGGGGAAAAGGTAGTAGTGGATATGGAAGATGTGCAGATTGGCCTGAGAAGAAGGTGGAGTCCCGGAAAATTGGAAGTCGAGTGTAATTATTCCCCTCTTCAAACAGAACAGGGGGCTGGGGGGATGGGTCTTGTAATCATAAGGGCATTTGTCTTCTTTGCGTAATAGGAAAAGTATATGGTATAATACTGACAGAGTTGGGGAAATAACAGAGGAATTATTTGAAGAACAGGGAGGTTTTAGGAAGGGAAGAGGTTGTGTAGATCAGATGTTCATCCTTAGGTCTTCAGTGGAAAAGTTTCAAGAGAAGGGAAAGAACTTATATGCAGCCTTCATAGATTTGGAGAAAGCATATAACAGAGTGTACTGACACGGAATGTAAAAATATTAAGAATAAATGGAGTAAATGGGAGGTTATTGAATGCTGTGAAGAGTATGAATGAGGGTGCTAAGGCGGCAGTGCGGTTGGATTGTGAACTGAGTGAACTATTCGAACTGAGTGTTGGAATCATGTCTCCATGGTTGTTCAGTCTGTATATGGATGGGGTTATGAAAGAAGTGCGTGGTAGGGCAGTGGTTGCTGAAGCGGCCCAAATGCGATAGGGCAGCATTTAGAAACTTCTTGTACTGTTGTTTGAAGACGATACTGTATTATTAAGTGAAGACAAAGGGGAACTGCAAGGCTTAATGAATGAGTTTGGGAGAGTGTGTATGAAACAGATTCTAATCGTGAATGTAGGGAGGAGTAAAGTTATGGTATTCGAGTGAAATGAAGTCACTGAATGTACAGTGAAGTAACATGTTGAGGAAACGAAAAATATGAGTGCATTTAAGTACTTTTATAGTGTTATGGGCAAGGAAGACGTGCTTGAAAGGGTGCAGCAACAAAGAAAGGTTTCTGATTCTTTGAAAGCAATGATTAGAAATATGGAAGTGAGCATGGAAGTAAAAAGTCGCTGCAAGAGAATGTTCTGGTACCATCCCTAACATATGAAAGTGAAGCTTGGACCTTGTTGGAAGGACACAAGTCAAGAGTGTGAGTAATGGAAATTAGTTATTTGAGAGGACCATGTGGAGTTACATACAGAGAAAGACTGACAAATGAAGAAATGAAGGAGTTTTTTTATGTGGATGTGGATGTGATTGAAAGCCTTAGGAGAAATACATTGAGGTGCTTTGATCATGTGGGGAGAATGGAGGCGATAGACTAACGAGGAGAGTGTATGTGAGTGACATGGAGGAGGGAGAGTGAGGGGTAGGTCGAGGATGAGATGGAGAGATGGAGTGGAGAGGTATATGAGGGAGGGGGATATGAGCTAGGAGGAGGATACTGAAAAGGAGGGAGACAGGGTTACATTTTTTTTTTTATGTGACCGACTCTGGGCATAGGCTTCACAGCCTGCTTTCAGGGCCCAGTAGTCCTCCTATATACCGCACACCTCTACATGTCACCACTTCGCCGCTAACACCAACCGTCCATACTGAATACATGCTAGGGCTGTCTCATACAGGACTGGTGTATTGGTATTAGAGGGGGTATTTTTATGACATGTCGGCGGGTCTTTTGGTAGATCAGTAAAGTCTGATATTTATGAAATTCAAATCATTAACCCGCGGCGACCCGTCGACGTTCTTTAACGTCCACCTGTTTTGTCACTGGCAATCCCGTCGACGTACATAAACGTGAATCAATGGCAAGGTCCCTAATTTGCACAATTTTCAATTTTCGTGAGTGATTTTTGGTACGTATACACGTGACACCTTCCTCTACAAGATGCCAGGCAGGGACAATGCCTTACCCAGCATGACCTCCTCCCCCCCCCTGCACACCATTGTCTCAACAATTCACCTGTTATCAGTGACCTGGCCAGTAAAGCCATGTCATGCCACTGTATGAAATTGAGGGCCAGAGTGATTCCCCAATCAAAGACAATGTGGAGGACAAACTTTACATAGCATTAGAGGAAGAAACAGTCAGAAATGATGATCAGGTAATGTGGCAAAAAAAGGTCAGGTATGGTGATGAATTAGTGAGTGAAACAATGCTTATAATGCCTATATTACTGCTTGAAAACCAATATACTCTCATACTACACATAAATTCGTACCAAGTAAATAAATAAATACCGTTTATGAGTGGTGTGAAATAGTTACCCTCCCATAGAACTCCTTTTCTTTGGTGCCAGCCTGATAGAAAACCCAGTAAGGTAAGAAGGTATTCCTACCTGTGTCGAGTATTTTAAACCTCAGGTGAGGGATTTCTCTATGAATTTTCGATGTTTCTCACCAAAAGCTGAGGTTTGAGCCAAAAAAAAATTTTTCCAAAAATGGTCGGGATTGGGGGGAGTCAGTGGTGGAAAAGTGGTCGGGATGGGGAGGGTTAAACTGTCCCCTGCCGCAGCAGGATTTGAACCCGGGTCCGTTAGGACTGCAGACCGACTCTACCGATTGAGCCACTCCTTACGGGATCAAGGCGTCCGGCAACAGATAGATTAATAGATAGTTAGAGATAATGGTGCCGGAGCCGGCCACTGGGTCCTGACAATTTCTGGACCCACGGCTATTGAGGAGTTAAGTGATCTTTGAACAGACTTTTATTGTGGATTACTAATGCATATTATAGTCATCAAAGGAAACCCTTCACGTGTTATGCCTCTCAAATATAGTAAATATATAAGCAGATGTCACCGATTTTCACCTATGAGAACCCTGGGATAGCACATTATAGGAAATGTTTCTGAGAGAGAGAGAGAGAGAAAGAAAGGGGGGGGATTTTTAAGGAGACGTAGTATCTCAGAAGGTCTTACTACCTGTAGCTCAGAGGCACCCTGAATGACTTTACCAGGTATATGTTGTTACTCAATTAGTGAGGGGAAAGTACTCGACCCTCCGTTTCCCGTACCCCGAATTCCCGGATTTCGGATTTCACGGACACTTTCTGAGGCTGGACAATGTTATCAGTATTACTACTTTGTGTAATAATAAAAGAACAACACCAGGTGGGCCACCAGACAAAGATCTTGAGCTTCTTTGCACCATGGGTTGGCAGGCCACTGTCGCCTCACCCAGATGTTGCTCACCCCAATCCTGCACCTGAGTCACTTCAACCTGGCCCCAGTGGTGTCACCCAGTCACACACAGAGGTCGCTGGTGACTCTGACTCCGAATAACAAGTTATTCTGGTGTCCCACTATATGATCACGGCATACATAATTTCACCTACAACATTTCAGTAATTATATATTTATACTTTCCATTTCTACTGTATTTATGTTTATACTTATATTATTTTAGTATGTACTGCAATTATATTTATGTTATTGTGTCGCTGTTATCGTTTTACATATTGCGTATGTTAGTTATGTCGGTATACATAGCCTACATTCCAGGATGCTCTAGGATATCGAAATAATTGCCGGACATTATTAGAGAATTCGGAAAAAGTATTGTAAAAGTCCAGGGAATGGTATGTGGGGCCAGACTCTTGCAATTCCCGGACTTTTAAGGTTCCCGGACTGGTCTCTCCCTCACATTTCAATCCGGGATATGGAGGGTCGAGTGTACTGTAGAGATGAAAACTCTCTCTCTACCCACCTCTTCCACCATACGAAACGGGCACGGAAAACGAATTACACCTAACTCGGTAGCAAAAAAATGTTAAAAAAATAAAATAAATAAATAAAAAAAAGCAGGCTAGGAAAATGGAAGACATATTCAATCTTCCACAGAGTCAGGTCTGGCATAGCTCTGAACTGCTTAATCGAGGAACTGTCAACTATCTGTGCTGGTATACAATTCCAGATACAGCAAATCTTATATGTGAAAAAACTGTCTAATGTATCAAGTTGAATCATAACTGGAGCGGTATCAACAAATGGTTCAGATGGAGTAACGAGGCTATATAATTAATGTAAGTAAATCAGTAGGTAACGTAGAAAGGAAAATAACAAAATAAATAGGTCAATTATATATCCGTGTTACAATATGGTTGTCTCTTTACATTCTGGGTATTCAACGAAATATTTGTTTATAGTACACACTGTTACGAGACCTATAAACTGAGCTGGGATGCTACAGACCAGTAATGATTTTTATCGTCCACTTCTAGCAAACTGAGGAGATTTAGTTTGTGTGTGTATGTGTTTCCAAAATATCTCGAAACTTTGAGGAAGAATTTTCACCAAACCATGAGGAAATACCGGCAGCAGCTATGCGGATGGGCAGAAATGATTAATTTTTGATGAGGTTTTGTTCAAAATGCTTCAGAATACCAGCCGCCAGACATCAAATTGCATGTAGATGAATATCACAACAATGGATAGAGAAATTTTCTTAAAATTTGGTTTGTAGGAAGCCTGTACCTTAGTCAAGATAATTTGCCAGTGATTAGCATTTGGCCCTCGAATGCTTTTGTTTGTCAATTTACTCAGAGTCTAAACAGACTTCACAACGAAATTTCTCTTCTTAGTGACCGAGCATAAACCATTGTCTCCCTGGGGTGACGGTTTGGTGCATTTTCAAAACATAAATAAGAAACCCCAGGCTGGGTCCTATGATCTTTGGAACCATGACCTGAAGGACGAATGGTGGTACACTAAGAACCTTTCCCACACAATCCCACGTGCAGCATCTCAGGTTTTGGAGGATTAAGTGTAGGCGCTGAGTGTGTAACCCACCTTTCATGATATTCATCAGAAGCAGAAGTAAAATTCTCGTATCATTTGTGGAAAGATAACCAGCAATGCCTCGTCCAGTAACATTTGCTCTGCAGTGGAACTGTTGAGGTGGTACAGCAAATTGAGAGGAACCTCAACTGCTCCTGTCTGAGTTACACCTTCTGTGTTTGCCTTTAGGAGACCATGGTCAGAGACATGACTCTTCCTGCTACAAAATGATACACAGCTCTCCACGCAACCAGATCTTATGGGCTGTGGTTCTGGAGGTGGCTGTGCTCGTCTGTGCTGTACTAATATTCCATTTTCTACTTTTCCTGCACAGTCTCCCATTCAGGCTGTGGCTGTTCAGTTTCACCTGGGGAGGAGTTACATATTATGTTTCCTTTATTTACCTGCCCTCCACGCCTGGCCCTCTGTGCTTTGACCACATTATTCATCAGCTTCCTGGGCCATTTGTTCTTCTAGGTGACATAAATGGGTGTCTTGCTTTGTGGGGTGAAATGTGGTTATCTCCTGGCATCTTTGGCTCAGGATTTGGACCGGGTTGTTCTGAGCACGGGAGACCTGACACATTTCATGTACAAACGGGTAATCTATCTGTTATTGATCTTATATTGTTCTCCCCTCATTCTTCGTTGAACTTTTCATATGAGATGTTGCCTGGTTTGAATGGTATTGATCATTACCCTATTGTGGTTAAAGCACGCAGCTCAGTGCGGGTGAGGCATGTCCCTCTCTGGTGATTGAGTTCGACTAACTGATCAGAGTTTGCAGAATACTGTAGAGTTGACTGTAATGTTCCCAACTTTCAGTGTTGATGATGCAGAACATTATCTGACATCTACTATGTATAAGTCTGGCCTTTCTTCTATTCCACGGACGTCTCGAAAGTTTTTCAGGTGAACTGTCCCTTGTTGGGATGAGGAATATGTTTAGCTTCTAGAATATTTTAAGAAAAATAAATATGTCTTCTTCAGCCTGGGCGGAGCATTTTTACTATATATCTATTTATCTATTGCCAGACGCCTTAATCCCGTAAGGGGTAGCCACAAACAAATCGCCTCCATGTCGCCCTGTCCCCCGCCATTTCATTGCCCTCCTCCCAGCTCACACCCCCTTCTCTCACATACCTCTCCAATCCATCCCTCCATCTCATCCCTGGCCTTCCTCTCCCCTCCTCCACCTCACACTCTCCTCGTTAGTCTTTCACTCTCCATCCTTTCCACATGGCCAAACCACCTCAATGTGTTTCTCCTAACGCTTCCTATCACAACCACATCCACACCACAACGCTCTTTCACTTCCTCATTCGTCAGTCTGTCTCTTTATGTGACTCCACATGCACCTCTCAAAAACCTCATTTCCACTGCTCTCACTCATGACTTCTGTCCCTCCAAGAACGTCCAAGCTTCACTTCCATACGTTAGAGTTGGTATCAAAATACTGTCATATAGTAGTCTTTTCACTTCCATGCTCATTTCCCTGTTTCTTATCACTGCTTTCAAGGAACCAACAACCTTTCTTCCCTGTTGTACTCTTTCAAACACTTCACCCTCCAAACTTCCATCCTTATTCATCACACTATCCAAGTACTTACATGCATTCACATTTTCCTTTTACTCCTCGTCCAACCTCACTGTACGTTCACTGACTTCAGTTCTTTCGAAGACCATGACTTTACTCTTTCTTACATTCACCTTTAGATTCCGTTTCTTACACACTCTCCCAAACTCTTCCAACAAGCCTTGCAGCTCCCCTTCGTCTTCACTTGACAACGCAGTATAATCTGCAAACAACAATACATGGAGTTTCCAAACACTGTAGGGCCGTTCAAAGATCCACTGCCCAACATTGTATCTCTTTTATAACCCCACCCATATACAGATTGAACAACCATGGAAACAGTCCAATCTTCAAATTGAATAATTCACTCAATTCACTATCCACACACACTGCAGCCTTAGCACCCTCATACATACTCTTCACGGCCTTCAACAACTTCCCATCTACTCCATATAATCTTAATAATTTCCACAATCCTTGTCTATCCACCCTGTCATATGCATTCTCCAAATTGATGAATGCGCCAAACAACTTCTTTCCCTTCTCCAGAAACTTTTCTACTAAAGATCTAAGAATGAATATCTTAAGCCTCCCTGTTCTTCTCTAACTAGTTCCTCTGTTATTTCCCTAACTCTGTCAGTAAGTATCATACCATATACTTTTCCTATCACACTAAGAAGGCAAATGCCCCTATGATTGTCACACACTTCTTTTTCCCCTTTTCCTTTGTACAGGGGAATAATTACAGTATACCTGATTTCCAGTCCTCCGGGACGCTACCTTCCTCCCAAGCCAATCTACACATCTTCCACATCCATTCTACTTTATCTCTCTTCCACGCTTCAGCATTTCACCACACACTTCATCAATTCCTGGGGCCTTTCCCCATTTTAACTTTCTTCATTGCTTCCACAACTTCCAACCTACTGATTTCTTCCACACTTCTTACGTCCCTCCTTCTCCCAGCCATTCCCCAGCCACTTATACTTTAATTGTTTTCGTTCTCTATGTTGAACAATTCCTTAAAGTGTTCTCTCCATCTAATCACTTTTTCTCCCTTCTCCATTAGAAATCTACCATTTTTATCATTCACTACCCAACTAACTTCTTTGGCACCCTGTCTAACTCTCACCTTTTTCCAGAACATTTTCTATACTCCCTCCATTTTACACTCAAGTTCCTTCCAAATTCCTCATCCACTCTCTTCTCACCCTCTCTTACTAATCTTTTCATCTCACTATCTTCCTCTCTACATATAACTCTCTCTTCCGTCTCTCGACATCTTCATGCCCCTGCTTCTGATTCAGTCACTATATGCTTTCTTCTTTTGTGTCACAGCCTTTCTCATCTCTTCATTCCACCATGCTGTGCCCTGCACCCCCTTTCGTCTTCTCTTCATCCCACACACCACCTCACATGCTGCACAGATTTCTTTTGTGAACATCTTGCACACACCTTCCACGTCCCCCATCTGTTCGAACCTGTTCTAATCCAGAATATAAAAGGGAAGTGGAGGAGTGATTGGGTAAATACCCGAACAATCCTACACTTCCCTTTTATATTCTTCCCTTTTTCCTTCCTCTTGTAACTTTTCCTCCCTTCTTGAATAAACTACTTCCTCCTGTCCTTCCCTTCTTCTATTTCTCCATTTCATCTAGACTTTGATTCTGACCACCACTTGGTGATGGTCAGAGATCCAACATCTATATACTCTTGCATCCATTACACACCTCATCCTTTCATCCACACACAAATAATCAATCATTGCTTTCTGTTCATTCATTTCACCATCCACCTTTCTCATTACTCGCCACGTATACCTATGGATCAGTTTGTGCCTGAAGGGGGTGTTAGCTATCATCACTCCCCTCCCGGCACAAATGTCCACCAAAGCACTACCATTCTCATCCATCTCTGCAGGCACACCCCACTCACCAATTACTCCGTCCACCTTCATATTCCCTACTTTTCCATTCATATTTCCAATCAAAAACACTCATTTTTTTCAAACTTTTCCATGCACGCATCCACCTTTGTCCAGAACTCTTCTCTCACTTTCCTTGCACGATCTTGCGTAGGCGCATAGGCTACACGCACACAATCGCCCACACTTGTAGTCCAACTTTCAGTCTCTCCCACACAATCCTTGAGCCAACTGATCCATACGCTCTTATATTCTCCTTCCATCTGTTACAACAATACCCACTCCTTTTCTTGCCCTCTCTTTCTCACCTATTCCTGCACATTATACCCCACCCATACTCCCATTCTCTCACACTCTCACCTTTCTATTTAGTTTCTGTTAATCCACATGCATCCAATTTCCCACTCTCAAGCACCTGTACAATCTCTCACCTCATCATTTACACCCCAGTAAACGTTTTTGAGCGAAAAAATCGACCAAATATGGAAAAGGAGTTAAACACACTGAAAAATACTTTAGCCTTCTGGCAACACAATTTGCATAGTTTTAGGTAAATACGAGAGTATTTACAGTGATTTAAATGTCCAGACGTAAACAAACCATGCCTACCGTGTCCCTTTAAATGTGAGTGAGTGTGTCAACTTTTTGCTTTGTAATTTCATAGCTATTTATCAAATTTTTATGGAATTTTTTTGGTTGGAAACGTCTGGCATTTATCCCGCGCTGGTTGGAGGGAGGGAAGGCGCACGCGATGGATAAATCCTCAGTGGCCCCAAGGCAAGGGGGGGAGGTTCACGTGCGTGAGTTTTGGCCACGTGTTTCCTATTGCGCCTAATTGGTGTTTCTTTGCCTTTTGCCATGCCAAGGCCTAAGAAGTATATTGCATTACGACGTGAGCTTGGAAGGGCAGTTGGAGCGCAAAATAACAGCAGAAAAAGGAAAATAGAGGAAGATGAGCATCAAAGAGGTTAGTCGACTTCGCAACAGCAACGGCGGTAGTGAACTACAACATGGGATATGTTGCAAGCCATTTGGGTGATCGTCTTGGTATTGAGTGGACATCTACAGTGATGAAGTACCTGTCAAACAAAGAAAAGAAGATGGATACCCCTATCAAGAGGAAGACGAGAAACAAACGTCTCCGGGAACATCTCCAGGAGTATTCATCAGGTGCATTCTAGTCCTATTTTCTCAAATGTAAGTTATTGACCTTTCATTGATTATATCTCGTTGGTTTTTCATGCTTTTTACTTCATTCTTTTTCTCTCTTATTCTTAATTAAATTTTCTATTAGTTTTGTTTTGTATTTTTGGAATTGGTAAATGATCTATATTTTTTCAAAAGCGTATTTGGAGATTTTATGAGCTGTGTTGAAATTATGATTTGTTTTCATTTTTGTTCGCCATGAATTAACATGTTAAGGAATTAAAACAAACAAAATCAATTCTTGAATGATTAATCTCATCAGTGACAACTTTAAAATTAGTATATGTTATTAAATTATTTACAAGTAATCGATCAAAACTGCATATAAAATTTAAGGCTTTTTTCCCGATATTATTTTTTTTCTTCTTTCTTTTTCATATATCGTCTTGAAACATTCTACACACATAAGTAGGTATCATAGCTATTTCTTAGTGAAATTTCACGTAAATTGAAGCAGTATTTAATTTTCCACGAAAATTTTCTTAGCTTGCCCCTTACATTCCACGTAGCTATCCATACCATGTCCTTTGTTCGGTCCTTAGTCGCCACCTTTTGGTCAGTCCTGGTCTGAGGCTTCTTGTTCGTAGTTTTAGTTAGTTATTTTCCAGGAAGGGGCACTAACCCTCCACCAACCCACCTGTTGTCATGCAGGAAACACGTGTTGGTTATAAGTTTACCACCCAGCGTTGTTAATGCTTTCCTGGTTTACAGGAAATCATTCAGCTCGCTACTCAGTGTAGAACTACCCTAAAAAACAGATCACCACTACACTAAGTGGGCGGATGATGTTTTTTATTTAGCTCTCTCCAAGCCATTTAGCTTTTTCCGGCGTCAGCAGGAAAGGTTAGATATTTCATTTCCGTATACTAAATGGGAACTTTATGCTTTGTTGTCTGTGAACTGCAGGCTGCTCTCCAGCAGAGTAGTGACTGCTTCTGAACCTAATGACATTCTTATGCCATGATTTGTCATTTGCTGTACGGTCATCTGTTGCATTTATTACATTTTTTTAATAGGATTAGGGGTGAAGGTAAAGTATCCACTGAGTTGATGAATATTGTTCTTCCATTTCCTAAGTCACTTAAAATATTCTAATGTGTCTAACTGTCGTCCCATTTGTTTGACATCTTGTGCACGCAAACTGTTTGAGAAGATGATTAGCATGAGGCTAATTTAGTATCTAAAGAAGAGTATTCTTCTTTCCGTCACAAAGTGGGTTTCATAGGTTGAGATGTACACTGGACTACCTCGTCAGACTTGAGTCAGCAGTCTGTGAGGCTTTTGAATCTGGACAACATCTTGTAGCTTTATTCGTTGACCTGGAAAAGGCATATGACACAGCATGGCACAGTGGCATTTTGATTCAACTTCACAGTTTGGGGCTGCACAGCCACTTCCCAATGTTCGTTAGTAACTTCTTATTTAACCGGAGGTTTCAGGACCGTGTGCTCTCCACACTCTGTCTTCCGAGGTCGGGGAGAAGGTGTTGCACAGAGAAGTGTGCTAAGTATTTCTTACTTGCTGTTGACATCATCAGCAGACTTGATTCCCAGCCAAAGAGGGTGTCTTCTTCCCTTTATGTGGACGACCTAATGATGTAGTTTGCTGGCTCCCAGATGTATGCAGTTGACAGAAGGATGCAGCTGGTGCTGGAAAGTGTCGCCAGTTGTGCAGTCTGGAGAGATTTCCGTTTTTGTTTTTTTTTCAAGCATGAGTGTGGTTATGCACTTTTATAGAGTAAAGGGGCTGATGCCTGCCACAGTGCATGGAGAAGACTAAGTTTCATGGCTTTACGGTTGACTATCATGTTACTTGAGTTTTATGTTTGAAACATCTATGAGTGTCTTGTATGCAACCAATTAATTTGATCAGGGTACTATCTCAGTATCTCACACTTCATTGGGTGCTGGTAGGAGAACACTCCAACACCTGTATGAAGCCTTAGTGGGATCTAAACTTGCCTGTGGTTGTGAGGTGTACTCCTCCTCTACTGTATCGTGGCCTAGTGTTCTTAATCAAGTGCATCATGCAGTTTTGTGCCTTGCTAATGGTGTTTTCTGATCCTACCTGATTCCTAGCATGTGGAGGATGGTGTTTCTTCCTCTTTTGTAGAGGACAAGTTGCTAATCATTCTCCAGAGGAACCGTGTGAGACATATTCCAGACTCATTTACTGCTTTTTGTGTATCACGGCAGTAGTTTTTTCAAAAACATGTTTCTCATCCTTGCAATTCATATTCCTTTGGGTACAGGGTCAGCCAGATTATAGGGGATTTAGGTTTTTGCATATCCTGTCTGCCCCGTTCGGCTACCAAGAACTGCACCATGGTATCATCAAGAGGTGCAGATTTTGAGATTACTGTGTAAATCTCTATCTTCTCTGGATCTTCATCAACCATCAGCTATTATTAGAACATTCGTCCATTCACAGAGGCATCCCTCCCAGTATATAAGGATGATTCAAAGTCACACACTTATTGCTTCTCATCCTCGCACCCAACATTCCTTTGCGTTCAGGGTCAGGCAGATTATGGGAGGTTTAGGTTTCTCTACAGCGTGTCTGCCTCATCTGGCTCTCAAAAATCATTCCATGGTGCCTTCTAGAGGTGCAGGTGTGCAAGGATTCTGAGGTTACAAAGTCTGATGCCTAATCTCCAGCTCTCTGCCAGCTAGTTTGGAACATTCATCAGTTCACAGGGGAACCGTCCTCGTATGTGCAGATGGTTCAGAGCGAGACACTTGTGTCGGGTCTAGAGTGAAATTCCCAGATTTTGCAAGTGAAGGAATTCCTTTTCTAAATTTCTCTATTTTTACTTCAGAATTGACTGCAGCTGATTTTGACAGATGAGGAGGCTTCTTTTAGGGTTTTTAGTGATTCACAAAGTGCCTATTCGACCAGTGAGTATATCAGATTAGCTCATCCCCTTTTACCTCCCAACTGAGGGGGTCACCTTGACGTGGTGGCTGGGCTAGAAGCGTGGCTGCCAGTGCCACCTACTTTGGAGGCATCCTTACCTTTGTAGGGTTCGGCATCTGTTGGCCTCATGGACCAAGCATCCCCTACATCACTGGTGCAGAAGGCCTGCAAGTGATGTTAGTCCCTGCCCATTTGCCACCTAGGGTCGAACTGTTGCCTCCCCACGTGTTTGCCGTGTGTGGCGTCCCATAATGCTGGGAGACGGGAATCCTGGGTGTTGAGTGATGTTGCACGATACACCTCTTTGGTCCCCTATTCTGGCTAGGCGGGTGGCTTCGTTTGGCCCAACCAGGTCAATCAGCTGGTCATGCGCTGGCTAGGGTCAAGTGGGCACTGGGGGGCCTGGTGGCTCCTACTGTCCTGGAGTTACCCTTGCCCAGGTCCCCAGGTGGTTACCCGCGTATACTCTACTGCTACCTCTGGAGTCACCAGTGTTTGTGTCTCTTGTATATGACCTTCCCTTGTTGGACTCCATGATGGGTGGAGGAGTGGGGGAATGAAGGCTTTTCCTTGTTATGGAAGAAATTAATAATGAATTGGCTGGCGTCCCGATGCCACAAAAGAAATTAATAATGAATTGGCCAGCATCCTGATGCCATGACCCTCTGGCATGTCTTAGGATTGTGTGAGCTCTCCATCTCTTATGATCCTGGATCCTTATAAGGCAGCCAGTGGACGCCGACCTCCCTCTAAGGGGTCCCATCCCATGAGAGTTGTCCAGTCTCTGTTTTACCCAAGTACACAAAAAGAGTCGTTTGTTAAGTTTTTGATTATACGCTCCAAGGAAGGTGTGGATGTGAGGAAATGTTATGTGTTTGATATGCATAGAGCATTGGTAAGTGTTTGTGGTAAGTCCCCTAAGGTTGTTCCTCAGGCTGATGGTAGCTTGCTGGTTGAAGTGCCTGATGCAGATACAAGTGCACGTATGTTATCCCTGACTGTTTGGGGGGATCAGCCTGTATCCTGTTCTCCTCATGCTTCATTAAATTCCTTTAGAGGTGTCGTTTATGCCAGAGATTTGATGATATATGATGAGGCATGATTAACAAAAGAGCTTGCTGCTCAACATGTAACAGTGGAGAGAATTAAGAAAATGGGTGGTGACCTAGTTCCCACGCTGATGCTGATCATTACATTTGACCTTCTCCATGTTCCTGAGATTTTGTCTGCTGATTGGTATCGTTTTCGAGTTAAAGAGTATGTTTCTATGCTAAGATGTTTTCACTGCCAACGTTATGGTCACATTGGTCGGTCCTGATGGCATCTAGCCCTTGGCCTGCCTCCAGTGTGTGTTCCATGCGGATGGAGATTCATGAAGGGAATGATTGTGTTGGTCCTGAGTCTTGTGTTAACCCATGGATTGCACAATTACCTTTGTTTATCCCACCCCACGGTGTGCAAAAAAAAGGAAAAAAGTTTTTTTTTAGTTTTTGTTTACCATAAACTTGGAGATAAACATCCAGGGCATCATCTGGTGAAAAGAAAAAACTCTCTCTCCATCTTTGCGTAGGGCCATGCATAAGTTTACGTACGGGAGTAGTGAGAAAATGAAAAAAAAAAATGTTTATTATAAACTTGAAGATAAAAATCCAGGGCATCATCTGGTGAAAAGAAAAAAAAAATCTCTCTCCGCCTTTGCGTAGCGCCATGTTTAAGTTTGCGTAGGGGTTGAGTCGTTATGGTGATGCACGGCCAGCACACCCTGAGCTGTGGCTCACAATGTAATGCTGCCTAGCCTGTGCTGTGGCTCACTATCCATGGGTTAACTGTGGTGGCAGTCAAGTAGAATCATCTAAGTCATGTTATTGGTACAGATTTGAGAACGAAGTTTTGTCCCTATGTGCCAAGGAGAAGCTGAGTTTTCCTGAGGCTTAGGATCGTGTACCATCTATGTTTGTTTGCCAAGGTGTTACATTTGCTGCTGCACTCTCCAGATCGAGTCCAAGTTTCTCCTCTAGGGATACGACTTCCAAGTCACATTCAACAGCATGTGCTTCTATGTCTGACAATAGTTCAGTCTTTTACCCATGCTCTTCGGCCGTAGGTCCGGTTCGACCTGCTTATAGTGAATTTCAAGAGTCTTCCAAACCCTCAAATATAGTGTCTTCTCCAGTCTCTGTTTGTAGTGCATTTCACGAGTCTTGCCATCCCCCAAATGCAGTCTTCTCTGGTCCCTGTCTGTGATGACTCTCGAAAGTCATGCCAAACCTCGACTCCAGAGTCTTCTCCAGTCACTGTCTCCAATTCTGACCATCATACAAAGCCGCGACCTGCAGTTGCTATGTTTAGCCATCTACGTAGATCACGTATTCCTCAGGCTTCTGAACCAACATCTGCTACCCAACATAGTTCTTCTGGTGCATCAAAACGTAGTAGGGGGTCATCAGAGTAAGGTTTGGTGGAGGATCCCCCAAGCAAACTCTCTGCCAAGCACGCCAGTCAGAGACAGCCTGATACTGCTACTTCAGGGGCTTCTTCTCCTATGGACATGGAGGTGGTGTGAGGGTTGATGCATCCTCAGTCACTACCTCTGACAATGTTACAGCACCAAATCTTGTTTCTCCGGCTCCTACAGTCAATGCAGTAACCAATGATAAACAAATCTGTCTTTCTAAACAACCTGCACAGCCTCTATCATCCATTCCTCATCTGGGTGGATCCAGTGTTCCTGTTCCTAAAGCTTCCCAGTAACCAACTATGCTTGGTCCAATAAACGTTGCTTTATAGTGGAACTGTTGTGGTGTTAGAGCTAACCGGGAGGAACTTCAGTTGCTTCTATCTGAGTGTCACCCTTTCTGTGCTTGCCTTCAAGAGACTATGGACAGAGAGAGGCCTCTTTCTGCTCCTAGAGGCTACACAGTTTTCCACTCCCCTCCTTTAATGGGCTGCACTGAGGTGGTTGTGCAATTCTCTGCTGGACAGATAATCCATTCACTTTCTTTTCTGTTAGATCCCCTCTTGAGGTTGTGGCTGTTCAGTTACACTTGGAGAGAAGATACACAGTATGAAGCATTTATTTACTTCCATCTGTGCCTGTCCCACGTGCTGACCTTGACTGCCTTATCAGTCAACTTCCTCGACTGTTTGTTCATCTCGGTGATCTTAATGGATGTCAGGTTTTGTGGGGTGATACAATTTCTAACCCCCGACGTGATCTTCTGGCATCTTTGATTGAGGATTTGGATGTGGTTCTTCTGCCTACAGGTGACCCTACGCTATTTCATGTTCAGGCTGGATCTCATTCAGTTATTGATTTTATGTTTGTCTCTCCAGATTGCTCATTGAATTTTCCGTGTGTGACTCTCCGTGACTTGTGTGGTAATGACCATTACTCTATTGTGGTCAAAACGTGCAGTTCAGTGCCTGTGGAAGACATTCCTCAATGTTGTTTAGATACGGCTGATTGGGCAGAGTTTGAAGAGCACTGTAGGTCTGAATTTGTTGTTTGAGTTTGAGAAAGTGGATGACGCAGAACAGTACTTCCAATCTACTGTTTTTCTGGCTGGGATTATTTCTGTCCCACGAAAGTCTGGCAGGTTCTGCAGGAGACCTGTGCCTTGGTGGAGTGAGGAGTGTGCCTTGGCTCTAAGTGACCTTAAAGTAGCTGGCTGAAGATAAAGGAAGAACAGTAATATGACTTCTCTTAAAACTGACCACAAGAAAGCTTGAGCTCACTATTGGTGGGTTCTGAATAACTCCAGCAGCAACTCTTGAAGGTCATATGTCTCGACAGTTTCCTTGTCTACTCCTTTGTCATTGGTATGGAAGAAGGTGAGAAAATAATGGGTAAGCATTCGCCTTCTCCAGGGGCATCATTTAAATTTTCCATGGGGGGGGCATACTGTAGGCTATTTAGGAGGCCCCCCTAGTCCCACCTCCCCACATGGGTGGGGTAGCGAGTATTTTGAAGCCACATGCAAAGCTGTATTTAGAGAATTAAAGCAGTAAACAAATATATAGTGAGTATATAATTATTTGCTAAACCAATTCTTTCTATCTATCTGTTGCCAGATGCCTCAATCCCGTTCGGGGTGGCCACAAACAAATCTCCTCCATGTCGCCCTGTCCCCCGCCATTTCACTGCCCTGCTCCCAACTCACACCCCCCTCTCTCATATACCTCTCCACCCCATCCCTCCATCTCATCCTCGGCCTCCCCCTCCCTCTCCCCCCTCCACCTCACTCACATACACTCTCTTCATCAGCCTTTCACCCTCCATTCTTTCCACATGGCCAAACCACCCTCAGTGTATTCATCCTAACGCTTCTTATCACATCCACATCCACACCACAATGCTTCTTTATATGCTTATTTGTCAGCCTATCTCTCCATGTGACTCCACAGGCTCCTCTTATATAACTCATTTCCACTGCTCTCACTCTTGACTTGTGTCCTTCCAACAACGTCCAAGCTTCACTTCGATATGTTAGAGTTGGTATCACAATACTGTCATGTAGTAACGTTTTCACTTCCATGCTCACTTCCCTGTTTCTTATCACTGCTTTCAAGCAACCAGCAACCTTTCTTCCCTGCTGTACCCTTTCAAGCACGTCACCCTCCAAACCTCCATCCTTACTCATCACACTACCCAAGTACTTAAACCTACTCACATTTTCCAATTCCTCACCATCCAACCTCGCTGTACATTCACTGACTTCACCTCTCTCAAAGACCATGACTTTACTCTTTCCTACATTCACCTTTAGATTCCGATTCTTACACACTCTCCCAAATTCATCCACCAAGCCTTGCAGCTCCCCTTCGCCTTCACTCAACAACACAGTATCATCTGCAAACAACCGTACAGGGAGTTTCCAAACACTATCTTCTCTCACCAGGGCCACTCCAACATCCACTACTTTACCTTGTACCTCTTTTATTACCCCATCCATGTACAGATTGAACAACCATGGAGACATGACACATCCCTGTTTCAACCCAACCTTCAAAGAGAAAAATTCACTCAGTTCACCATCCACACTCACTGCAGCCTTAGCACCATCATACATACTCTTTCCAGCATTCAACAACTTCCCATCTACTCCTTATATTCTTAATACTTTTCACAATCCTTGTTTATCCACCCTGTCATATGCTTTCTCTAAATCCATGAAAGCTGCATACAACTTCTTTCTCTTCTCTAGAAACTTTTCCACTAAAGATCTAAAAATGAATATCTGATCTACACAACCTCTTCCCTTCCTAAAGCCTCCCTGTTCTTCTCGAACTAATTCCTCCGTTCTTTCTCTAACTCTGCCAATAAGTATCATACCGTACACTTTTCCTATTATACTAAGAAAACAGATGCCCCTATGATTACCACACACTTTTTTTCCCTTTTTCCTTTCTACAAGGGAATAATTATATCTGACTTCCAATCTTCTGGGACTCTACCTTCCTCCCAGGCCAATCTGCACATTTTTCACGTTAATTCTACTACTATCTCTCCCCCATGCTTCAGCATTTCACCACACACTCCATCAATTCCTAGGGGCTTTCCCCAATTTGACTTTCTTCATTGATTCCACAACTTCTGTCCTACTGATTTCTTCCTGTCTTCTCACCTCCCTTCTTCTCCCAGCCATTCCCCAGCCACTTACACTCGCATTACTTCCATCCTCTATGTTCAACAATTCCTTAAAGTGTTCTCTCCATCTGCTCACTTTTTCTCCCTTCTCCACTAGTAATCAACCATTTTTATCTTTCACTCCCCTGCTAACTTCACTTCCACCCTGTCTTACTCTCTTCACCTCTTTCCAGAACATTTTCTTACAGTCCCTCCACTTTACACTCAAATTCCTTCCAAATTCCTCATCCACTCTCTTACTAATCTTTTCACCTCTCTATTTCTTTCTACATGTAACTCTCTCTTCCGCCTCTCAACTTCTTCCATGCTCCAATTTCTCATCCATTCATTGTATGCTTTCTTCTTTTGTGCCACAACTTGTCTCACCTCTTTATTCCACCATGCTGTTCCTTGCACCCCCCTCCGTCTTCTCTTCATCCCACACACCACATCGCATGCTGCACATATTTCTGCTGTGAATATACTGCACACACCTTCAACGTCCCCCATCCGCTCCAATTCATATTTGCCCAATCGTTCCTCCATCTCTCTCTTATATTCTGCCTTTTTCTCATCCTCTTGTAACCTTTCCACTCTCCTTGCAAATACTCTTTCTTCCCGTCCTTCCCTTCTTATATTTCTCCATCTTATTTGGATCTTAATTCTGGCCACCACCAAGTAGTGGTCAGAAAGTCCACTCCCCCAACCTTTATAAGCTCTTGCATCCAGTACACATCTTCACATCCTTTCATCCACACACACATAATCAATCATTGCCTTCCTTTCATTCAGTTCACCACCCACCCTTCTCATCACTCGCCATGTATACCTGTGGATCATTTTGTGCCTGAAGAGGGTATTGGCTATCACCAACCCCCTCCCAGCACAAATGTCCACTAACGCACTCCCATTCTCATCTATCTCAGCAGGCACACCCCACTCACCAACTATTCCATCCACCTTCACATTCCCTACTTTACCATTCATATCACCGATCAAAAACACTCACATTCCTTCCAAACTTTTCCATCCACACTTCCACATTTGTCCAGAACTCTTCTCTCATTCTGGTTACACGATCTTGCATTGGTGCATACATGCACACAATCGCCCACATTTGTATTCCAACTTTCATTCTTACCCACACAATCCTTGACCCAAGTGATCCATACTCTTTTATGTTCTTCTTCCATCTTTTACTCACAACTATACACACTCCTTCTTTTGCCCTCTCATTCTCACCTACTCCTGCACATACAGTATACCCTATCCATACTCCCATTCTCTCACTCTCACCTCACCATTTAGTTTCAGTTACTCCACATACATCAACTTTCGCACCCTCAAGCACCTGGACAATCTCTCTCTCCTTCACCTCATCATTCACACCTCTTACATTCCATGTTGCTATTATCATGTCCTTTGTCCGGTCCTTGGTCGTCATCTTTTGGTCAGTCCTTGTCCGAGGAAATTCTTGTTCGTCTTTTTAGTTAGTCGTTTTCCGGGGAAGGGCACTAACCCTCCGCCAACCCTTTTAGTCGCCTTGTACGACAAGCAGGGATACTGGGGGAGTGTTCTAGGCAAACCCCCCTACCTCCAAGGGGTTAAAAAAAAAAAAAAAACTACTCCCAGGGGGGTATTCTAGCACTGGCAGTATTTCTGTGTGAAGTTTAATATGTAATTTAAAATGCATGGTAAAGTACACACAACAAAAAAACTATCGTTACACCTTCTGCGCAATATAAAATGACACACAAATGAAGGTTTTTGATAACAGCCTCCTCCATTGGTATCCTTGCGTGTGTTTGTTGCATATTTATTATAAGCTATATCCATTGCTTCTCCCATGCATATTTCTACCTCGTCCTATTTGGCAACTCACCCACTGTCAGGCTTACCAACCCTAACGAGACAGCCAGGTTGTTCAGTATGAAACACATCGGACTCCCCTGTAACGATAGTTTTTTTGCTGTCTGTACATATCACTGCATTATATGCTAATGACCTTGGATAACAGACTAAACAGCAATTAAAATATTTGTATTGGTGAAAACTTAAACTGACTTCATTCTTATAGCCTAATGAAAAGATAATTAATATAAAATTGAAAATGAAAAGATGTAAACTTGTAATTAAATTAAAAATGTAAAGTTTTTAGCTTATTTGCCCTCCAAATACCAAGAACCATATAAAGTAATGTGAAAAAGTAAGCTCTACACTAAGAGGTGGGAAAATTAAAATAATGGTTTTTAAATTTGGAAGAGACTCACGTAAGAAGAGTATATTAATTTAAGAATTCATCAGAGGAAATTGAAAATTAAACTACGTATATTTATTACATGAAAAAATGAATAAACTACTGCAACAGTGGATATCTCCGTGATCTCTGCTTTGCAATGTTATCAACCAGGGTGTTAAAGTTAAGATTTTTAACAAGTTCATTTTCTGAGGCCATAAGTAGCAAGTCACTTAAGAGATCATTTCTCATTGATGTTCTTACATATGTCTTGACTAAGCTAAGTACTGAAAAAAGTCGTTCACTGTCTGCAGTAGTTACTGGAAGGATGATAAGAATTTTGATAATTATCACTATTTCTGAATACGCACAATCGAATGGTTTGAGTTCATATAATTAAAATAGATTCTTTGGCTTGTCACTCTTACTTAGAAAATGTCTTTGCAACAGATATTTGGGAAACTAGAAGAATTTCATCTATGTATATATCTTTGTAAGAGTGTACTATAATAGAAAGCTTCTCATATTCTAGAAAGTCTCTGAAACCGCAATCAAGTGCATTCTTTGCTTTATTAGGGGCATGTTTTGTGTGAAGCGAATATCAGGCTTTGAGAGATATCTATCAAAATAGGTTCTTTTGATTTCAGTCTTTGGAGCAATACAAGTATTCACCTCATTTCTCTCTAGAGCTGAATCATTTAAGAAGCTCTTTAGTCCTGATGATAACTTCTGAATTCTCTTAGGCTTAGGTCTGCTCAACTGATTTGAATTTTCAAAGATGGTATGTGCCTCATATGTTGAAGCAAAATCTTTAGCTTTGTCGAAAATATAAGAGAAAGCCTCATCCGTTCTCAAGACCTGCAATTCCTTAATAGTTGACTGTATGAGAGAGCAAGCTTCAGATAGTAAGGCTTCCTTTGCTTGACGCTGATCTGACAAACGATTGATAACTCTAAGGACTTGTTCAATAATATGTAGATCCATTACGAGCCTGAAAGACTAACTTTTTGTACAGTCCATTCGCTTCTACCCCAGCTTCTGAATCAGAACCCTCTGAAACTGTATGAAGCACTGATGTCAAACTTCCATAGCGAAGCTTAACCTTTGATATTGACCTATAATAGTAAGACCATCTACTAAGGATTTCAGGGGCAGTGTCCAACTGTTTTTTTAAATAACGTCTCAACAAAGCGTCGGACAAGGATTTAACTTTGGCAGTGCATGTTTGAGACCCCGACCTAATTTGTAAAATTATGCTTTTGTACCAAATGTGTATGATTAAGGCATTTATAAGAGTAAATGTAGGGTAAACTTAGCTAAAATCGTCAGAGGCATGTAACGAGGCTAGCTTCGGTCACGATACAAGCCCCGCCCACAATTCGGAATGTGACGTCGGTGTGACGTAGTAGTAATCACCGACGCAAGTGGCATTTCTATCTTCCTAACCCCACCCCACATACTGTACTTTCTCTCTCTCTCTCTCTCTCTCTCTCTCACACACACACACACACACACACACACACACACACACACACAAACACACACACACACACACACACACACACAAACACACACACACACACACACACACACACACACACCGAAGTAATATTTCACCCCTACTACAGATTCAGTATGGCCGCAGCTCAGAAATATGAGTAACCCTGAGGCATTGAATCTGAAGCAGCTTACATAAAGACAGAACTGCCACTTGCGTCGGTGATTACTACTACGTCACACCGACGTCACGTTCCGAATTGTGGGCGGGGCTTGTATCGTGACCGAAGCTAGCCTCGCTACATGCCTCTGACGATTTTAGCTAAGTTTACCCTACATTTACTCTTATAAATGCCTTAATCATACACATTTGGTACAAAAGCATAATTTTACAAATTAGGTCGGGGTCTCAAACATGCACTGCCAAAGTTAAATCCTTGTCCGACGCTTTGTTGAGACGTTATTTAAAAAAAACAGTTGGACACTGCCCCTGAAATCCTTAGTAGGTACATTAGGTCTTTATAGTGTCAAAACCCGAAGATCTGCTTTCTCTGCCTCTGTGAAAAGTTGGTTCCCTGTGTTACTGTTTAATAAATGTGTAAAGTGTGTTACTAACTGAAAAAAATGAAGAGATGTCACTGGTATTGTTTATGCAGTCGCACAGTACTAAATTCAGCCTGTGTGCATGGCAATGTATGCATACTGCTTGGGGAATTTTATTCCGTAGTCTTGCTTAAATCCCGCTAGAGCATGCCCTCATTACACCAGCACCATCATAACACTGAGCCACACACCTATACCAAATTAAACCTGATTGTTCTATCTTTTTATATATAGAATCAGCTAAACTTGCAGCATCAACCTTTTCAATGTGATAGGTTCCAATGACACATTCCTTCACAATACCCTCACTAAAGTACCGCACAAGAATAGCCATATGTTCCTTTTTTGACAAGTCTTTCCTTTAAACAGCCATAACCGAAACGTACTTGGTTTGTGCGTCAGCACAAGTTGTGTCCTTGATATGTCTTCCAACAACTGATACCAACTAATTTTGGTCGATTTAACTTTTGTTTTAGAGAGGGATTTGATTCAGCAATAACGTGAAGAATTTCTACAAAATTTCCTGAATTTAATGTATCACCACCCTCATTATGTCCACGAAAATACAGGCCTTGCGTTCCCAGTAATTCAGTGACTTTTAAAAGTAACTTTACATGTTCCCTGTTGTCTCAGTTTCTTGTAGCCTAGCTGAAGATATAGAAGATGCTACAGACTGAGTGGACCCTGACTGAATATCCTTGACATTTGACCAAGCGATGATACTATTAATGTGTCTTTCACTTGCCTAATGCTGTTTGAGAAAGGTACTGGTATTTTTCGATTTCCTTGTTCCAGCATCAATTAACGGTGTCCTGCCTAATCCTTCCTCCTTATGAAAAGATGCTCCAACAAAATGCCTAAATGGAGAGTAGTAACACGCATCTTGTGAGACCGAGTAGGCTATTCTAACCAAGAAAATATATCAAAATAGGGACTTCTAAATTTCCTATTATTTTGATTGCTTGGGTAGCTTGGGAATTTTGGTTGACTGGATATGATATATCAATTGCTTGAGTCGCTGGAGTTTGTGATGTGGATGGACTGTCTTTTGTATCTCTTTGATCTTGGTTCAGTGCAACAGTATGTGCTAATGTGACTTCTGCTTCATCAACAGAAATAAAATCTGAGTCTTGACTAGGGGATGGTGCAGTGGCTAAGTCAGCATATATATATATATATATATATATATATATATATATATATATATATATATATATATATATATATATATATATATCCTATTTATAGTATGATGATGCTTGTAGAGCTTCAAGCTCTTCAACCAGCAAAGCAACGCCCACTTTGGGAACCACTGATCTAAATGAACTCTTAAGACTCCTACCTACAGGTACGTACTTCCTAAGATGAATAAAAGCTATTAATGATAGCCAGAATACAATAAAAAAAGGGAGCTCGATCCTGAAGTTAACTGAATAGTGGGCTAAGAACATATTTACATTGACATCCTTTAATATACCTAGTAAGTTATTGTAATTATTACACACACACACACACACACACACACACACACACACACGATATATTTCGCTCAAAACGTATAGAGGCTAAACAAATTATTTTTAATATCACGGTGTTAACCCTATAAAAAAAAAAATTCATTAACTGTAGGTGATTTGGAGGCCCCCTCAGAAAGCTTGGGGGGGGGGGCGAGCGCCCCTCGCTGCCTCTCCCAAATGACACCCCTGGCCTTCTCCTTCCGCGATGCTGACTGTTCGCGGTGCTTCTGTTTTTAACACTTTGGATGTGGCATCTGCCATAGCAAAACACTTTTACAATTTCTTCTGTAAGGATCCTTCTCAGACGTTCAGTTATTACTGGCAGCAACAGGAGAGGTTCAGTCTTTCCCTTCATTCTAGGGATGAAGAAACCTATAACACATACTTTACTCTCCATGAATTAAGAGCTGCTCTGCAACAGTGTCGTCATTCTGCCCCTGGTCTGGATTACATATGGGTACCTTATACCATGATTCGCCACTTACCTGATGAATCTCTCCTGTTTTTGTCAGACTTTTACAATAGGATTTGGGATGAAGGCTTTTGCTTCTAAGCAACATCTTGATGCCTTCTTCTTTGACTTGGAGAAGGCATATGATGCGACGTGGCGGCATGGCACCATGAGTACACTTCATAGCGCTGCGTTGCGTGGCCGTCTGCCGGTGTGGCTCAAGGACTTCTTGTCAAACCGCAGGTTTCAGGTCTGAATGGGCTTCTCACTCTCTGCCCCTAGGGTTCAGGAAGGGGATGTTCCACGATGGAGTGTATTAAGCGTCCTTTTCTTTGCAGTTGCCAGTAATGGCTTATAGACTCATCGCCTGAGAAAGTATCATCCTCCCTTTATGTGGATGACTTGGCAATCTGGTTTACTGGATCCCACATTTCGGTGGTTGAGAGGCGAATGCAGATGGCATTGGACAGGGTCGACAACTGGACAGACAGAAGATATTTTCGCTTTTCTTTGAGTGAAACTGTGGCTATGCACTTTTGTAGGATTAGGGGAGTTCATGCAGTCCCTGACTTACTCGTATTTCTCCGTGAGAGTCAGCTCCAGTGTGTGGGGGAACCAAGTTTCTTGGTCTAAAGTTTGACTGAAGGCTGACCTGGGTTCCACACTTGCAACATCTGAAGGTGTCTTGTATGCAGACTATGAATTTGTTAATGGTTTTGTCCTATACCCAGTGAGGTGCTGATTGTAAGACTCTCCTACACCTAAATCAGGTATTAGTGGGATCTAAACTTGCCTATGGTTGTGAGGTTTACTCCTCTGCTACAATGCCTCGACTTAAGATTCTTGATCCTGTACATCATGCTGGTTTGCGACTTGCTACAGGGGTTTTTAGGTCCTCCCCAATTCCTAGCTTGTTGGTGGAGGCTGGAGTGCCTCCCCTGGATTTGCAATGCAATTCCTTCATGATTCGTTGATGGAACCGCTTGAGCGCATGCCAGACTCTCAACGGTGTGTGTATCGAAGCACTCATTTTTTAATTATTACGATTCACATCCTTGTGCTCCATGCCCTTTTGGGTTCAGGGTTAGGCAGATTGTGGGGGAGTTTAGTCTTTCCATATGGCCTGTCTTCCCTGTCCGAGGGCAGGATTGCTCCATGGTTGCTCCCAGGGTTATTATGGGCTCTAAATCCTATGTCTTTTCTCAAGCCCTTCGTCAGTTGTTTTTGGAACATATGTCTCTCCTCAATGGCACTGTTCCTGTTTATGTGGATGGTTCAAAGTCAGATGCTGGCATTGGGCTTGGAGTTCTATTTCCACGAAGTGGGAGTCTTCCTGTCGATGCATCTATTTTTACTGCAGAATTGTCTGCTATCATTTCAGCTCTAAAATTGATTTTAATTCATCAAGACATCTTGTTTACAGTGTTTAGCAACTCTCAAAGCACCCTTTTGGCCCCTGAGGGTTTTTACCCTACTCACCCATTGGTCCTTGCCATCCTCGGGTGGCTTTACCTGATTGAGTGGCGGAGTAAACTCTTCGGGTTTTGTTGGGTCCCTGCTCATGTTGGTGTAACTGGCAACGAAAGGGCTGATGCATTGGCCAAACTGCTGCTTCTCGTTGACCCCCTCCTAATTACCCGTTTCCTGCCCCAGATTTGACTCCTGTCAAGTTTGCTGTTCAGGCTTGTTGGCAGGCAAGCTGGGATTCTGTTTGTGACAACAAACTCTGGGAGGTTACCAAAAGGGTGATTATAGAAAGGGTGCGCCCCTCCATGCCTAGATAGTTGGAAACTGGTGTGAGCAGACTGTGCATTGGGCACCCCCAGTTAACTCATGGGTTCCTAATATGCGGTGGGAGCCAGCCATATTGTGATGACTGCCTGGTCCCCCCTACTACCCAGCACATCCTGGCCGAGTGTCTGAGTCAAGGGGACCTGTGTTGGAGGTTCCTCCATAGCCATAGGGGGGTGGATGGAGCCTACTGCCTGTCCTCCATGCTTGGGGGAGACTCTTCCTTTCATCTGAAATTTTTAAAATCTTGAGGGAGGCGGGTCTCCTCCACCTCTTACAGTCCAGTGAAATTTTTGTCAGATTTTCTTGTTTTTATGTTCATTACCGTGTCCTCCAATAATGCTGTGAGCGTATACATATGTATTTGTATGCATATAAATATATATATATATATATATATATATATATATATATATATATATATATATATATATTAACGTATTTTTGTCAGAGTATGACCTAGCAGTTGCAGCGCCATGCTATTTTCAATAATTCAGTTCAAATTCATCCTGTTTCCTTGCCTTTCTCGAGTGGCATTTTCTGATTCAGAAAACAAAAAACAAAGACGTCCGATTTTGCTGGGTTCATGCTCATGCTCGTGTGGAGGGCAATGAGAGGGCTGATACATTAGCAAAAGCCACGTTTTCTCGATGACCCTTGCCAACTACCCCCTTACTGCTTCCCATATGACACCTTACTTGAAATATGTGATTCTTACTTGTTGGCAGAGCCTGTGGGATGCTGTTGTTAGTAATAAATTAAGGGATGTTTTTCAGAGGGTGGTAGTACCGAGGGTTCTCCCCTCCATACCTTACAGATGGAAGGTGGCTGATGCCCGGCTTCACACTGAGCACTCGAGGCTTACTCATGGGTTCCTCATATGTGGTGGGGCTCACTCGTATTTTGATGATTGCCTTGTTCCCTTACTGTCCGTCACTTGCTAATTGTTTGTCCGAGTCAGGGAAACATGCATTAGGGGTTTCTCCACAGGCATAGGAGGATGGATGATGCCTACTCTGTCCTTCACGACTGGCGGAGACTCTGGCCATTTGCCTGATATTTTTCGTTTTCTTAGGGAGGTGAACTTCTTACACATTTTATAGCTGACTGATAATTTACTTTCTTGCCATTTCTTTCCTTGATAGAGGCATCGATTTTGTTTTAGTGAACAGGTTTTAATGTTTATTCTGACTCAAATGGCCTAGTTGTTGCATCACCACAATTTTATCCAATAATTCAATTCAAAACTCTTCCGTCTAGAGACATTTTTTTATCCATATCAGGATATAACTCTTCAAACGTTCGGTATCACCTTCATTAACCCATTTACAACTAGGGATTTTTCAGCAGCTGACTAAAAATGCTTGGAGGCTCCAAAAACCGAATGTTTGACATCATCCTTGTGAAATAAATCACTCTGTACTACAACGTTATCTTTAGAAATATTGCTATCTGCAGTCATTGTTACTCAGATAAGGAGTGATTTAAAAAATTTACGCTAAACGATACAGTTCTCTTACCCACCTGTGATATAATTCTTACACATTTATCAATCTGAGGTGTGTATGGGGCATCATGTGGCACTGGCCAGGCTAACGAAACCTGCAGCAGACCTTCCCTGCTTAGATACAAGGGGGAAGTGCCATCTAGTTTAGCAAAGTTCCGGGATATTATCAGCTGCAGGTTCACAGGATCACCAGTGTGAGCACTCCTGAAATGAAGACAGAATTAATAAAAAGTAGTAATTCACCCAGACGCTTTCCCCACTCTACAAATAGCATGAGGTAGGATACATAGGGAAGAAATATACGATACTTGGAGATTTATTAATAGCATGCCCAGTAGAATGGGCCACATAATTATTCGTACATCATCCAGTCCTCTGGAATCGTGGCACCTTGTCTCATGCCAAATAATTTACACGTTTTTCCACCTTCAAATTCAGATGCCAAGTTGCTTTGGCAATTTGTTAAAAAAAATAATTTAAAAAGATACATAAATAAACAACTTTATACCCGTCACACGAATGAACCACTCCTATGAGTAAGGACGTAAATAATGGTTCATTTAGGCTCATACCGGGAAATTTTTCTTCAGCTGAGAAAAATATGGACGAAGAAAGGATTAAACCACGTCTGTACAACATCTCACTTTTATTTTCAAGTCCTTCCTTTTTAAAGTCTCTCTGAATTCCTCTACTCGGAGGATGCATTTCCTATTTAGTTCAACCTAAAGTCAGTTCACTGTATGCAGCCTGGTAAGATGGGATTATTGAAACCTGTATTTGGCGTGAATTCTTAAAAGGTCTTTAATATAATCGTGTGGGGATAGTAAGATGATAACGTAAGATGAACAGTGAATACATGTGGTGTAAAACTAACCTGAACTGTTGAGATTTAGTCCATAGTTTCTCGGTTTAGAAATTACTGCCACAATACCAAAGATAAATTTGTGCAAAGAGAAAAAATCATTGTAAACACATTATATTTACCCTCTGCAATGCCTGACAGTACTCTGAGTTCACTCTGAATGACGTGTAACAGCCTTAGTTCATATATCAGGGGTCATCGTTCAAAAGCCACTGTGGCCCGTATTCTCGTCGGCGAATAAAGCTCCTTAACACCAAGTCCTAATCGATATATTATGCTTCTTACGTTCTACTGTCATACTCTGTCTTATATAAATCCTTTAAACATTGCCATACTCTGCAGAAATTACGAACGAAAGGATATTAACCACCCACATTCAAAAATATATTGAAAGGAAGAGGTGCCAAGGAGCCTTCCTTACCCAGCGAGAATATATGTCAGGACTCTAAAATATCATACTACAACACATAATAGCTAGTGACGTACATATGTAATCTAGAGGTTTCGTGAAAGTCATGGTTAGGGCTGGAGGAAATGGCGTTCAGACATTCTCTCTCAGGAATGCCATAGACAGCAGGTGTGACGCCTCATCGGAAAGTCCCCAGGGTCGAAAAATTCCACTCAACCATGCATTACAATTGACACAATCACTCATATTCGAGAGGAAGTGAGGAAGCAGAAGGAGTTAGGAGAGAGAAGCGAGAATGGGGGTCTAGGTGAAAGGGAGAGGCACGGTGGGGAAAAGGCAGGTATCCTTGTTAGCAAGTAACTTTCATCTCATTACTCTCTGGGAGACTATATTACTCTTGAGATATCCCCGATGAAGAAAATAAACTACAATCAAACCCCAGACTCACCTTTATCTTTCTCCTGTCATTGACGACAAGTACAACTAACATTATCTCCTACGAATGAACTCACTGTTATAACGGCTCAGCTATGACCACGATATAGTATATCTACAATTACAATATATTATTTTGGTGGCAGTGAACGTATGAGTCTATGAGTTTACAGCTGAGTCTACATTATCAACATAGATAACAAAAAACTACTACAAGTTCGAGCTACACGACTCCTCACAGTTTTATACTGGCAGTGGTTTGACAGTATATTGTTACAACCAACCTTCATATTTCTATATCAATCTACAATCAGTGAACCAACAAAATACAAGTATCTACGATTGCTACAGAACAAGCAGGCGAGACGATAGCCAACATTATCTTCTAGTTAACACCTTACAGCATGAAACTACAATTAAACATTGTACAAGAAATAACAAGCATCTAAAGAAGCCTACAAATCTATGATCAAGTAACCACAGCCACTACAAGTTAAGAAACGGAGCTGTAGGGAGAGTGCTGACTCACAACCGACTACCACACCAACCTCCACCTGACCCCACCCTTCTTCACAACCACCCTCCGTCTCCACCACTACTACAACTACCAGCAGGCGCAGATGTAGGGGTGACAGGGTGAGACGACGCAGCATTTACCAGAGCCCTAACTCACCATTCACCTCACTCATCGTTACACACTCACCTCACTCATCGTTACTCATCCACCACCACAATTACCAGAGTGAAAAGTCGACTTTGTGCTGTGCTAGGATGTGCTAAGACTACAACACGTCAATCACACCATTCGCACCATGGCAAAAATCAGTGACATGAACATTTGCTTCTTTTGTACAATATACAATGACAGACAAAGTAATAGACAAACATCTGCACTATGTATGTAAAACGTGCTTTATAGTTACAGCTTACATACATACACCTACTTCACTTGTCTACATTAACCCTTTCATGGATAAGTTTTAAAAAGTTTTCTGTGGCATGACACTTGGTCTTATCTCCCCTCCCTCCCTGCCTGCCGTGCGGTCCAAAAAGTGTATTCTTGGCTTATTTTCACCACCCAAACATATTTATTTTGCCACAAAACCCACATATTCCGATTCGTCGATGTTTGTTCTTCACGATAAGCAAAAAAAACTTACACAAAAAACACACTATACGTACATTAGGGCCCCGGTAATAAACAATTGAAAGCAAAGATCTCACTTCCCAACATCATAGTCGAATGTTTACTTATCAATCTCTACATTTTATACAATCATTGGAAAGAGAATTTAATAGCTTTCGAATGTCGGAGGTCGCAGTTTGATACGAGGTATGGTGTTCGAGTAATAAGCGAAGAAGTAAAACCCATTTCCGACAGACAACAGCTTTTTTTTTGGGGGGGGGGGCAGCTGTACCGAAAAGCTTTTCTCGCCACTACTACGTTTTTATGTTATCATCATATGGAGAATTTCATTGGCTTTCATTTGGGCCAACAACAGTGATCCTAGGCTTCATAGTTTTTGAGAGAAATGCAAAAAAATCTGTGGTGTACCCATGCCATGTGGTGACTGTACAGCCGTTTCCTGCCTTCCTCTAAGCTCCTTTCACGTATTTCACCAATTCCTTGTATACTAGATATGCACACTATATTCTCATGAATCACTGTCACTATTTTTATAGTTGAATACTCACATTTGGTGCAAGGTAGAGGTAGCATAGTTGATTAGAAACAGTAGCACAATCGTCGTTGAGCCAACAGCTGGTAATGACCAGGAATGCATCACAAACACCAAATTTCCTATTGCAAACACCAAATCTAATCACAGCAGTGCCCAACAACTCTACATAAGCACTATTGGTATAGTGAAATATGTTACACTGCCAGGACTGGGGTAAGGGTGGATATTTAAAGGGCCAAACCACACAGTACCTCCCCCACTCACAGCTCATTTGGTACTGAATAACCTGTCCGCTCTCTTCCCGGTATTGGGACCCGCAGTTGCCAACTCTTTACTTTTGACAATTGCTAGTCAAGCAAAGACGTCTGCAAAAATGACGCCGATCAGCCAAAACCTTTTTCTCTGATGAAAGTTTTTATGCTTTACGGACAACAAACACGCCAACGAGTTGGGTCCACCCCCATACCCAAAAGACAAGCGCATCAAAGCGGGTGAAGGGGTTAAGTCAGGCACTAAGTACTTGCACCAACAATAACAACTATATTTTGCATATATGCATTCATTTTTCCCCAATGATTGTTACCATCTATACATTTGGCACATACATAAAATACGTGTTTCATGCACAGAAATAAGCAACATTCCATCTGCAAAATAAAAAAATATATAATATCACATTAACCCAGTGAGCTATTAACAGAACTGTAATAAATCGTTATTATTTAAAGCTATCTAGTGGGACTAGACCATTTGAGGTCTGCTACTCAGTTTGCACATGCTAATTTCAGTTAGACCCCACTCTTTGGGGGTAGTCAAATAGAATTTTATACCCCTTGTTGGAAGCAACCCTCACTGACTCACAAATGCTGGTTCACATTCCCTTGAAATCTGATGTAATTTATTCGGCTTACAGTGTCACTCCCTTCCTGTTCCGTGTCAATGATTCATTGCTTAGTCTTGTTTCCCAGTCAAACATGTTTCTTGTGGCAGATGATTATATGTCTGTTGCACTCATTAGCCAAACAGTATTGAGCTCTTGTAAAAATTTAAATACAAGGAAAATACGGAAAAGAACTGGCCAACATGAATGACGTTAGCAAGAATGAACAACCTCTTTCACACAATTGTGATAAAGATTTCCAGACGGTGCTGACACATACATTGTCCACCATGGGTACAAACGAATGCCAAGTGAGTGTACAGTCGCCTTCACTTCTAATTACTACACCGACTTGTAGTGTCCTGGTAGATGTGGCACCACTGTGTTTGTTTACATTATCGTATTAAGACGCGAATGAGTTGGAGGAACCCCGGCATAGTGGTCAAGTACTGACAGCTACATTGCTATGATTTGTGTAGTGCTTATATTATATAAAACATGTAATGTAATTGAACTTGTGCCTGTAATTCGAGCTTAATTTAAGGTGATGGTGCTGGGACCAATCAGGGAGTTGGATGCTACGTAGTGGATCTTCAGGGGTGCTGTTGGTTCGAAGCAGGCCTTGCTTTACTGAATGAGACGCGGGACAACATAAGACTTGCCTAGCGCAACATATAATGGAGGATGAACATACTCATCCTATCTATCTATCTATCTACCTATCAATCTGTATATCTATATATATCTACATTATATCTATATATATCTATATATCTGTATATAACTCTCTCTCTCTCTCTCTCTCTCTCTCTCTCTCTATTTTGCCTATATCTCTATCTGTCCATCTCTCTCTCTTTCTCTCTCTCATATATATATATATATATATATATATATATATATATATATATATATATATATATATATAATCACAATAAATATATGGAAATTATGATGCAGGAACAATGCCCGGAATGCAATTTGGGTAAGACAAGGAAGTGAAGTCACTAATGAAACTGTTCCACTTTAGGAAAAAGTATAACGATGTTCTTAACCCTAGAATACTTACGTTATTATCCTCACAGTACTGCTTTCGCCGGGAGAATTTTTTCTTTTTTTTCGACATTTTCTTTCAGTTTAGTCTATTTTGGTCTCTGTACACTTTAGTCTCTTTGATATAATCATACACTAATTATACACCTGAAAAAAAAAAAAAAAGTAACACAAATGCTTTTGTTGGGTAAAAAACACTTAATCCACATTATACCTGTGAAACACCTTTTTTATCAATTTAGACTCTTTTAGATTGTTTTCACCCTTTAGTCTCTTTGATTTAATCAGAAACTAATTATACGTACACCTGGAAAAAAAGGAAAAAACACACAAAAAAAAAATGTAACACAAATGCTTTTGTCGGGTTAAAAACACTTTAAACCCAAATATCATGGTGATAAATGCGAGATGAAACCACATCACTACCTATGTAGGTAGGGGGTATAGTGGATTGAAGGTATAGGGAAGGACAGCTCCAAAGCTCTTATCATAACAAAATAGCAAATAAATAAATCGCCGAACAGGGAAATTAACCCGACCTAAGCAATCTAGGGTTAAGAGAGAAGAAAGAAGATTGTGATGATGTGGGATAACTTTTACCTGGACGTGGTGTAGTGGAGTGGTGCCTGACTCTCATCTGAGAGTCCCGGGTTCGATTCCCGGCATGGTGGTAATATATTGGAGGATCTTAAGAGAGCAATGCCGTATCGTCCTAGTCCTTCTGGGCTAGTGTCGTCAAATTCATAATATCTTAAAAACTTCCGCCACACAAAGCCTGTCTCCCAGGCTCACAAATCCTGTCTCCCACTATTCTTCCATCTCATCGTTCTCCTTCTCTCTGTTGCTCCTTCCACCTGTGATTCTTATATCCATTTCACCAGTCCTACTATCCATGAATTCCACATTATCAGACCACTTTCAGCACTCCTTGATCAGCTCTTACAGTATCTACCAGACTACGTTTCCTTCCATGTATCTCACTTTCATCTCTAACCCGTTACACCAACATACTGCGTTATTGTGCTCAGACAATTCCGTTCCAGCAAGCCGCTTATACTATGTGCTATGTCATGAATCTAGTAAAAATCAAGCTATAAAACTATAATCAGGTATTTGTAGACCCTCAAATTCAGTACAATGTTCAGTCAACAGACTTGGATAGAATATTAAATTATAACACCAGGCTACTGAAACCAAAGGCATTTTCATGTGTAGTGGTAAGCAACATCAGAAATGGTTGACAGATCGATAACTGTGAGATTATCATTAACATTAATAAAATGGTCATGTATTTAGCCAGAATAGCCATACCGGTGGGTTTGCCGCCCGCTGGAGGAGAAAGATTATCATTAAAATTTGACTCCCACTCCAATAACTTACCCACAGTATTCATATTTCACGGCCAAGGTATACGGAATAGACCTACTTTATTCATATTTCACGGCCAAGGTATTCGGAATAGACCTACTTTTGTCTTCCGTATATATATATATATATATATATATATATATATATATATATATGTATATATATATATATATATATATATATATATATATATATATATATATATATATTGTTACATAGCCTATGATTTCATCATCCTTTGTGTAATTTTAACGCACAGTTGCTGCATGTTTGATCACGAGCGTGTTCTGCCTCAGTCCCCCCCTTCTACCGTTATAGTAGAGTAAGTCGACATCTCTGTTATACTTTGCGGGATTGTCATCTCTTTGTCCCCATGGCTTCATTTGCGCGTCCCTCTTACAAGTTGTATCAGGCTCTGCCGGCCCCTATATAATGAGCTCAGTCTCTGCATCATTGCCACTTAGATCTGCTCCTCATTTTGTTCACATCTCTGTCCTCCCCTGTACAGATATTATTATTGTGAGTGCTCAAGAAATCTCCAACCATCTAGCAGCTGTGTGTAATTTGAGTATAACTGTTGTTGCATTTTTTCTTGTACTGTATAGCATAAGTTTAATTTGTAGGCCTAGTGAAGTTTTTGTAATTCGTGTGAGTTTTTTTATGTCAGTTATTTTTGATAGTAGTTTGTATCTGTAATTATTTATCTGGCATTCACTGAGTATTATCTGGTATCTCATTTTATCAGGGCTGACTTAGATAAATTTACTCTTGCTAATTTCGTGTTAATAGAGGCTATTGCAGTTAACCATATATTTAACCTGTTTATTTGCCATTACATTATCCTTATGAGTCCTGAATGTTTTGTTGTTAATTTAAGCATTAAACTTTAACTTGTAATTTTACCTAACTCTTTTGTTTTGAACCTGGAACTTTACGGGACAGTAGTGACTCTTCGTATTCTCACTTAAAGTGTACATTATCTTTCTCTGTTCCGTAACATAAATTTGGCGACCTCATATCAGGATATTCAGGATATTATCATAAGGATATGTTTGATATTTTGTGACTGTGATATATTCATGATGGCTACTATTTCTACACTTGATGAAGCCAGGGATTTTTTGTCAAATGTGCAAACAGTGTGTGATATAGAAAACAGAACAAAGAATGAACTTAAGCTTGTTGCTCAACAATTGGGAATTGCAGTTCACTCTCATCATTCTAAAGATCAAATTGTTAGCATGATTAATAAAAGCTTGTTTAATGTAACTCCTCCAAATGAGCAAACGCAGATTGAATTAGCTAAGTTACAGCTAGCCCTGCAGGAGGCTCGTGTGAAGGAAGCTGAATTTCAAGCACGTGCTAAGGAGGCTGATGTTAAGGAGGCTGAGTTTCACGCACAAGTTGAACTTGCTAGGATTCAGGCAGACCATGAGTATCGCATGAAACAAGGTGGAACTGGATCATCTAGCTCTGATGATTTTGATGTGGCTAAAAATGTTAAACTTGTCCCTCCTTTTAATGAATCTGATTTAACAAAGTATTTTCAGTTGTTTGAGAGGGTAGCTACAGGTTTTAATTGGCCCAAAAAGTATTGGCCAGTACTCCTTGAAACTGTTCTCACCGGTAAAGCTCAAGTAACTTATGCATCTTTGCCTCAGGATCAATCTGATAATTATGATGTAGTTAAGAGCTTGATTCTTAAGGCCTATGAGCTTGTTCCTGAAGCCTATAGAGTAAAATTTAGGACAACTTACAAGCAAGATAAGCAATCCCATGTTGAGTATGCAAAAATCAAAGAAGATCTGTTAGAGCAGTGGTTAAATTCTAAGAATGTGGATTCTGATTTTGGTAAATTTAAACAGATGATTTTGCTGGAGGACTTCAAGAGGTGTATTAGTAAAGATGTAAGCCTATATCCTGATGAGAGAAGAATAGATAAATTGTCTAATGCTGCAGTTTTAGCTGATGAATATGTTCTCACTCACAAGAGATATTCTAGAGGAAAAGGGAAAGCTGAGAGTAAGTACGTTGCCTCTACTGAGAGTACAGATAACAGGAAAGAGAATAAAGATGATGTTTCTCAGGAAGTAAATACCAGCTTCACCTCTAGATTTCAGAAAAGTAAATGTACTTATTGTAGTAAGCTTGGTCATACTACGGAGAAATGTTTCAGGAGACAGCGTGATGTGAACAAAAAGGAGTCTTTAAATATTCAGTCAATTGGTCTAGTATCCACTCTTGAGAGTTCCCAGAATTCTTTAACTGAGTTAACTGAACCTGCTTTGAGGGGTAACTTAAATTCTCATGATGGAGCTCCTCTTTTGAGCAGTAACGTGGGTGACACTCTCAAGAGTTCATGTGCTAATTTCCTGTCTGATGGTTTTGTCAGTCCTCTGGACAGTAATGACAGGAAATCAGTTAAAATATATCGTGATACAGGTGCTTGCCAATCCCTTATGCTGACCAGTGTTCTAGGCTCTAATGTTAATTCCTCTGATGAAACTGTAATCTTACAAGGTGTAGGGAATAATTACTTCTCTGTCCCTCTGTGCAGAGTGAATTTAGAGTCTGGTTTTGTTAATGGTTCTGTTATGGTTGGGTTGGTTGAGACACTCCCAATGTCAGGTGTAACTTTCTTACTTGGAAATGATATTGGTGGAAGTCAAGTGTGTCCAGCTCCTCAGTTGTCTGGTGAGCCAGCGGCTGTGTCCCAGGATTGTGATGTCCCTGATGTGTTCCCTGCATGTGCTGTCACTAGGGCTAAGTCTAAAGTTACTGGTGATTTAGAGGATGATGATGATGTTATCCTAGCTGACACTTTTCTTGCTAATTTGGACCACTCACCAGATGAGGCAGTACCCCGTAGTGTTGATAATTTGTCTCGTCAAGAGTTGGTTGAGTTGCAGGTTGCTGACCCTGAGTTGAAAGGTCTAGCTAACTCTGCTTACAGTGAAGAAGAGTCAGCCGGTGCTTCTACTTGTTATTATGTAAAGTCAGGAGTACTTATGAGGAAGTGGAGACCCCCAACAGCATCAGCCGACTGTGAATGGGAGGTTGTACATCAAGTTGTCATCCCTCGTGTTTGTAGGCAGGATATCATTAGAGTGGCTCATGATTCCAGTTTGGCAGGACACCTTGGAGTGAGGAAGACTGTGGCACGCATTTTGAAACATTTCTACTGGCCAGGTATCTTCAGGGATGTTTCCTGGTATTGTAAGTCTTGTCACACCTGTCAAGTTGTGGGGAAGTGTAATCAGACCGAAAAGGTTGCACCTCTAGTTCCCATTCCTCCTTTTGAGGCGCCTTTCACCCGTGTGTTGGTGGATATTGTGGGCCCTCTTCCTAAGACTTCTTCAGGATTTTCTTATGTGTTGACCATGATTGATATGGCTACTCGTTATCCTGAAGCCATTCCACTTAGAAACATCTCAGCAAAGAACGTGGTTAAGGAAATGCTAGGGTTCTTCACAAAGTTTGGTCTGCCCAAGGAGGTACAGTCAGACCGAGGAAGTAATTTCATGTCAAATGTTTTCAAGCAGTCTCTGAAAGAGTTGGGCATCACCCAGATCACGTCTTCAGCTTACCATCCCCAGACCCAAGGAGCGTTGGAGAGATATCATCAAACACTCAAATCGATGCTCAAGAAATACTGTTTGGAACATCAGAAAGACTGGGATAAAGGTCTTCCATTCGTTGTGTTTGCTGCAAGAGAATCTCCAAATGAATCACTGGGCTTCTCACCTTTTGAACTACTGTTTGGCCATGAAGTAAGAGGACCCCTTAAGCTACTCAAGGAATGCTGGCTGTCGGAGGAAGATGACGTCAACCTGCTGGAGTATGTGATGAAGTTCAAAGAACGGCTGTCCACTGTTTTACAGCTGGCGAGAGAGAATTTAGGAGCTGCTCAGGAGAAGATGAAGACTTGGTATGACAAGAAGTCCAGGTTACGCCACTTTCAGCCAGGAGATCAGGTTTTGATTCTGCTACCAGTTCATGGGCAACCTCTTCAAGCCAAGTTTAGTGGCCCTTATTTCGTGGAGAAGAAACTCAGTGATGTCAACTATGTCATCGCCACACCAGATCGTAGAAAGAGCAAGCAACTATGTCACATCAACATGCTAAAGTTATATCACAGGCGGGACGAAAATAATCCAGTCTGCACTGTAGCTGTTCCACCCGAGTCTGCAAGTGAAGCTCTCCCATGCAGTATGAGCCTGAGTGATAGTTTGGGGAAGAATCCTGATATCATGAATGATCTCCAGACTAAGCTTTCTCATCTACCTCCCAAGGAAAGGCAGGAGTTTTCGGCATTACTGCAGGAGTACCCGCAAGTGTTCCGTGCCACTCCAGGAAGAACCACTGTGTTGATGCATGATGTCGATGTTGGAGACGCAAAGCCAATTAAATTGCCTCCTTACCGTGTGAACCCAGTGAAAGTTCCTCTCATCCAGAAGGAGCTTGGCTACCTGTTGGACCACAAGATGATTGAGCCCTGTCAGAGCGAGTGGAGTTCTCCTGTCACTCTAGTCCCTAAGCCAGGTGGGTCACAGAGGCTTTGCATCGACTACAGACGTGTTAATCAGATAACCAAAACAGACACTTACCCTCTCCCTCGTGTGGAAGATTGCATAGACAAGATCGGAAAGGCTAGGTACATAAGTAAGTTTGATTTGTTAAAGGGATACTGGCAAGTACCTATGACTGAGCGTGCTAGGGAGATCTCATGTTTTGTACTATTAGGAAAGACTTTTGCATGGTCTGTAGTGCCATATACAGATTGTTTTAGAGTAATAAGAAATTTCCTTTGTAAATTTCTTTTTTTCTTTGTGGGGAGGTGTTACATAGCCTATGATTTCATCATCCTTTGTGTAATTTTAACGCACAGTTGCTGCATGTTTGATCACGAGCGTGTTCTGCCTCAGTCCCCCCCTTCTACCGTTATAGTAGAGTAAGTCGACATCTCTGTTATACTTTGCGGGATTGTCATCTCTTTGTCCCCATGGCTTCATTTGCGCGTCCCTCTTACAAGTTGTATCAGGCTCTGCCGGCCCCTATATAATGAGCTCAGTCTCTGCATCATTGCCACTTAGATCTGCTCCTCATTTTGTTCACATCTCTGTCCTCCCCTGTACAGATATTATTATTGTGAGTGCTCAAGAAATCTCCAACCATCTAGCAGCTGTGTGTAATTTGAGTATAACTGTTGTTGCATTTTTTCTTGTACTGTATAGCATAAGTTTAATTTGTAGGCCTAGTGAAGTTTTTGTAATTCGTGTGGGTTTTTTTATGTCAGTTATTTTTGATAGTAGTTTGTATCTGTAATTATTTATCTGGCATTCACTGAGTATTATCTGGTATCTCATTTTATCAGGGCTGACTTAGATAAATTTACTCTTGCTAATTTCGTGTTAATAGAGGCTATTGCAGTTAACCATATATTTAACCTGTTTATTTGCCATTACATTATCCTTATGAGTCCTGAATGTTTTGTTGTTAATTTAAGCATTAAACTTTAACTTGTAATTTTACCTAACTCTTTTGTTTTGAACCTGGAACTTTACGGGACAGTAGTGACTCTTCGTATTCTCACTTAAAGTGTACATTATCTTTCTCTGTTCCGTAACAATATATATATATATATATATATATATATATATATATATATATATATATATATATATATATATATATATATATATATATATCCCGTGGGCATCGAAGGCCATGTAGCACTGCATGGGCCCTAACTCCCGACCTTATGGACGGCCAGTCAGCGCTCTACTGACTGAGCTACTAGGCTCACATTAACAGCATTACCTGTCTCAACCTACAGTACTAGGAGCATTTGGTAATCTGCAACAATATAATATGAAAAAGGAAAATTGAGATTGTAGATCATAGACAGTTTATTGATGTGTTTAGTAATGGGTCCATCCTCCCTCCTGCACAATAACATCACGGAGTCTACCAGGCACGCTGGAGACGACATTTCTCACAACGTGCGGCTTTCCCCGCAGAGATTCCCATTCCCGCCGTATATGTTCCATCAACTGCTCGGCTGTCCTCTCTTTTTCTGGCTCCCATGTGTTGACCATATTCGCCCAGATACTTTCAGTTGGATTGCAGTTGCAACCCTTGGTAGGCCAGTCCAAGAGCTGAAGATTTTCCTATGTATCAAACCACTCCTGGACTGCACGTGCCATGTGAAATGGGCACCGATCATGGACGAATATGATAGCACCCGGTGGGAAGGGATGTCGCTCCTGCAGGGAAGGTAGGAAAATTTTTCCTTAAGAATTTCCAAATACTTCTGGGCTGTGAACCGTCCCTCAGCTCTTGTAATATTTCCCACTCTATGGATAGATATCCAGCCCCATACATTGCACATTTGACGTCCACTTCTGGTCTTGTAGATGATTGGGCACTCGATTATAGCTAAACAAAAAACAAAAAAAATATTACGTTATAGGAGTTAGTTTTGGTTCTGGTTTCCTCCTTTAGTTGAAAGCTACACTACTTTCTTTGGAAAATGCTTAGATAGATAGATAGATAAATAGATATAGATATAGATATAGATATAAATACTGTAGTTATAGGAGGAATAACAATTATCTAGTCTAGTGAAAAGGTGGAAGTAGTGTTTCTTATACATTCTTGCATAATTTCACCTTACAGACTATGGGTGGTATATGCTATACTACATTTATCCTTCCCAGATGTTCTGGGTAACCGATTCATTGGTCAACAAAATTATCGTTTGTTAGGTAATAGATAAGTATATTAATATAATGTGATTTTTTAATTTGACAAACCATTCACATTGTTGCTGATGTGATTTTGTAAGCCTATTTCACAGTAAATCACCGAGTTCGCAGGCCTAATCCTAAGTGATTTACGATATTATGGTGTATGTATTACAGTAATACAGCCTTTTTTTTTCTTTTTTTTTCTAGCTGGCGCAAGTTTCGGCGATCGACATATCCACCACCCTTCCTGGGAAAGAAATACAGATTCACTTGATCCTTCCACATACCCATTCCAAACATTTGCATCCTCTCGTGAAGTTTGCGCAAATATAGGATCAGTCTATTGCGCAAATATGGGATCAGTCTATTGCGCAAATATAGGATCAGTCTATTGCGCAAATATGGGATCAGTCTATTGCGCAAATATAGGATCAGTCTAAAAAAGAAAATTATGAAGGTTAAATTAAAAGAAAACAGTGTGAAATTATAAGTGTTTAAACCCAGCAAGGGATCGCTTCTTTTGTCTGCAGGCGCCTGTGTAACCATACTGACTCCTTACTTTTCTACTGCAAAGTTATCATTTTATTGTAATTTTAATTACATTGCACAAAAATTCAGCCTTTCTTACTTTAGATGACCTACTTTTAATACCAAAAAAGAATAACCATTAAATGTGACTCGGGAGAAGTTGCTTTTGCGGGCAATAATGTACACGGGAGTGTGATGTTTTTTAACTCTCCAGCATGGGATATCGATTGCTGAGATTTACTCTCTCTCTCTCTCTCTCTCTCTCTCTCTCTCTCTCTCTCTCTCTCTAAAGCTATATGAAACACTGGTTGCGGCAGTGCTTTTAGGTCAAACATCAATATATTAAACATCCTAGTAGGTATTATTTCTCCACCACACATGAGCCCTACCATGATCAGACGATCGGAGAGTTTTTTCTGACGAGAAAACTCGTGACCAGAAGTCTAGCCTTTGGTTCTCATATCGGCAGGCAAATTCCAGCCTGGCAGCACGATGCGCTTCTGTGAGGCTCTCCTTTTTGACGGGAACAGGGAACCCTATGATGTATTTCCTCCTCATGTAACCGCCGACGGACTGTAGGGAGAGAGACTTCTAGTCTAAGTCTCTCCCAGAGTGGCACTGCAAAGTTTGTTAGTGGTGATTCCTGTGTCGCACGTAGTAACGCTTCGTCCTGCTGGTGGGTCGTCACTCGTGAGCGTGGTCGTTTTGCTGTGGAATGCAGTTATTTACATTATCAGACGATCGAAAGTATGTCGATCTCTCTGTAAACATTTTCCTACTTCCTTGAATGAGTAGTTAGGGCAGATTAGTGTTACACTAAGTGGGGTTATGTGTGGGAAAAGGTTTCGTTTTGAGTGATGTGAGAGCCTTGGGGTGTGTAGGAGATTCAGTAATAGCAATGTTGTGGCCCTCAAGGAAATGCTACATATGCAAACCCTCATTAACATTTATGTGCTATCTTTTTTAGGGTGAGGCGGTGATTTAGGGACAAGATCGGTGTCCCTCATTATGTAGCATAGATGAAACCCACGAACTGACAAACTTCTTTGGAAGATTTACAACCCCAGTTCCTATTTATTATATTACGTATTTAGTGTTTCTAAGGGAAATATACATTTATCAGGTATATACGTATGTCAGAAAGAGATAATGCTTAAAAATATTATCTAATTAGCACTGGCAAACAGTTATAAACATTTCTTGGTAGAAGGTCATGCCATGCATAAAGGTTCCAGGCTCCCCGAGGGGGCTGGGGTCACAGAATCACGTAATGCCATGAGGGTGGACACACTTGTCACTTTTCACTTGAAAATCTGGACCACGACAGTCTACCCACGGGCCCCTACCCAAACGTGGTGGGCAATATAGGAAAGCTACAAATACATTAATAACCAGAAGGGCACTCAATAGAGTGCATACCTTCGTAAAGGCCCAACAATCCTTTGTGGTGGTATGCACTCTATTTGAATGATCCTTTATCCGGATCCACTCCAGAATTTAACGAGTTATTTCCTGGCCCTTGGCCCATCCCTCAACCAAGTTTCATGCATATCCATTCAGTAGTTGACGGATGTATGCGCTCTACAGAGTGCCCCTTTAACCGGATGCCCTCCAATGTTTAATGGGTTCTTCCTGCCCCATGCTCCATCCCTCCACCAAGTTTCATGAAAATCTGTTCATCAGTTTTTGCTAAAAGACACACACACACACACACACACACACACTGACAGACACCACAGACACTCAGACACACGCACACACTCAGACACACACATAAACACTCAGAAATACACCCGCACACAGGCAAACACACACACACACACACACACACACACACACACACACACAGACAAACACACACACACACACACACACACACACACACACACACACACACGCACACACACGCACTAAAACATAAATAGGCAAATGCACACTCAGACAGACCGACACGTATAGACATACAGACAGACACGCAGAAAATAAACCTCCTGGCGGAGGAAACAATAGGGCGTATTTACTGTCCTTCGATAACAGCAGAGGAACGTGGCGAAATTTTTCACTGATTAAAAATGGTGCAAGAGGAATGCAATGTTGTTCACCTCATGCCTACATACTCTGATTAGTCAGATCTCCAGATTCTTGCCATCTTCGTATCCACTTCGCCACAGTCCTAGTTGATATGCCTGATTCGTTGGCGACGGCCCGGATACTTAATCCACTCCCTTGAAGACCGATGATCTGTCCTCTTAGTGCAACCTCGCTGTTTCTTCTGTCCATGACGAACACCTTTGACTGGCGTTGCATTACTTATAATGCCCAGACGAAAGTCCGGTTTGCCCATGGTTGGCAGCCTACTACGCCTGATACTAAATATGATTGGCTACTGCCCCTTTAGTTCTTAAGAACCGCTGAGTTTAGTATACGTCACTGTTGGCGGTTCAGATTACGAGTATTCTATGCCCATGATAACATACTAGCTTTTATTTGTCATGGTGGCCTGCCTGAGCTATTTGGGTGTGATATTAGGTATTATTGTTTTACACCACCGCATTTCATCACTGCATATTTTCCTTTATATTTTATTTTTTTTCCCTACTGTAGAACAGTTTCATAAATTACTTCGCATCCATGTCATACCTAAATTGCCTTCTGGTCATTGTTCTTGCATTTTTCTTCCAATGCTATATATATATATATATATATATATATATATATAATTCATTCATCATCTAATCCTTTGTTATCCATGAGCAGCGTAGGAGCCTGGGCCTAGGCAAGTAGGTCCTGACATTTAAGATGAGGGTGAACGGCCTCACTCATCCCTGAGTCGCATTACGTGAGTAATAAACCCCAACCATCCCTTGAATATAAACTTACACAGTCCCAATCGATTGGAGCACCATAATTACCCACTAAACCACTAGGCATTATACATTGGATATATGGTTACCACCTAGCATAGTAAATGGTTTCCTGGCGTAGTACAGGAAACCATTTGGCTCGTCACGTAGTGCAACGTCACCCATAGGCAGAAGGAAGAGGAAATAATGAAGGAAAGAAAGGCAGAAGAGGGAAGAAGGACGGAAGAGAGGAGAGGGCAGGCACCCAAGAGCAGCATTACATCGAGTGAGTGGATGTTGAGCGCCCCCGCCTACCACCATCTACATATATATATATATATATATATATATATATATATATATATATATGATGAATATGTTCATCCTCCATTATAAGTTGCACTAGACAAGTCTTATTTTGGCCCGCGCCTCATTCAGTAAAGCAAGGCCTGCTTCGAACCAACAGCACTCCTGGACATCCTCTATGAAACATCTAACTCCCTGATTGGTCCTAGCACCATCACCTTAAATTAATCTCGAATTACAGGCACAAGTTCAATTACATTACATCTTTTATATAATTTAGCACTACACAAATTATAACAATGTAGCTGTCAGTACCTGACCACTATGCCGGGGCTCCTCCAACTCATTCGTGTACAGTGGTGCCACATTTACCAGGACGCCACAAGTCGGTGTAGTACTTAGAAGTGAAGGCGACTTTACATTGTTAGTATGTAATATACTGTATATATATTTTTATATAAAATAACAAAATATGGAGTTACAGTATATAATATCATTTTCAGAAATAACTGTTCAACATAACTAAGCCTTAAAACGGGTTCCAAGGATTATCCTGCAATTATGCAATCTCGGACACCACCGAAAAACCGAACACATATGATGAAAACAAACTAGAGGAAATCAATGCATACAAAAATAAATTAAAATCGTGTAACAAACACACAAATGTAGGTGCAACTATTGCTACAAATGCCGCAATACAGCATAAACTCCTTCTATACGTGAAATAACAAGCAAAATAATTGTTCTCCATGAGGCAGTTGCAATGTACATCATCACTATCTTTGACCGCAGCATGGCTGGATTAACTAATTAATAGATATTTTCTCTTCCGGTAGGAAACGATGAGGGGACTTATAATACATATTGTGTAACAGTACTACAGCAAGTGTCATAGATGGCTGTCATAATGCAATTGATTTTTGTACATTGCTATTGTGTTACTGTTGTGTAATTACATGCATGTGCACACAATTATGTCGCAACTTACAATGTAACATACAGTGTAACTGTACAGTATTACTACATTTACTATAATTACCAACAATATTACTGCATTTACTACAATATTAATGGAATTACTACAATATCTACGATATTACTGCAGTTACCACAATTAACTATAATAATACTGTAATTGTGTACTGTAACAATTACAATATTACTTCAATTAAAATACAGTTATGTAAAAACTGCAATATTCAAGTAAAACTACAATTATGTTACAATACAATTATGTAACAATTACATTCATACAATGTAACTATGATGTTCCTACAATTCTCTGTTACCAGAAATATGTATTTCACTTAATCATCACACAAATTAAGGTAATCTTAGACATTACAATAGCCATAACACCATACATAATGTAATGAGCTAGCAATATAGAAGTATATGCATGTCTGTTGTACATACACATTTGTGCCACTTTATTACTACAATATGTTATACGATATTCTATATTCAGTATTTTACTACCATGTATTTACTCCATTATACATACAATATATTACTACAATGTGTGATTTTTCTACAATATTATTATGTCTCTACAATATTGTTATGAATATTATGGCTCTACAATATTATAATGACTACCATGTATTAATAGATAAGAATGTAATTAGTTGCTACATGCTGTCATAGGTTAGCCAGCACGGCGTGACTGAGCAATGCCAGAGCTCTATAATATCATAATACAATACATAAAAGCTTGTAACGTACATATGTAATCTAGAGGTTGGGTGAAAGTCATGGCAAGGGCTGGAGGAAATGGCGTTCACACATTCTCTTTCAGGAATGCCATAGACAGCAGGTGTAGCGCCTGATCGGAAAGTCCCCAGGATCGAGAAATTTCCACTCAACCATGCCTTACACGTGACACAATCACTCATATACGAGAGAGAAGGAGTGAGCAGGCAAAAGGAGTTACAAGAAGCGAGAAGGGGGGTCTAGGAGAAAGAGAGAGACATCATCATCATCATTATCATCATTCGGACCTCCTTTCTCACCCAAGGGCAGGGTGAGGAGTAGCAATGTCCAAACAGCCCAAAGTTGCCCAGTTCAATGGGCCATGCTTCCATTCACTCATCATTCATTCCTCCGGAATCCTGGCTCTATCGGATACACCAAAAACATTCACCACATTCTGTAGCTTCACATAAACGTATCCGATTGAGTCAGTCTGGACGCTGCCACGTTAAAAAGGGGTGCCAAATCACTGATCATGCACTTCTCCTCACAACATTCATTCAGCCAGCTCGATCTCTTGTCAGTCAACTAGCCTCACCGACTTCCAAACCTCTCTTCCTCACACACTCATCCACCATATCTCTTCACCTTCCCCTTGGCCTACCTCGCCTCCTACCTCCTTCAAATTCGCTCAGATATACCTTTTTGACCACTCTGTTGTTATCCTTTCTCTCCTCATGACCATACCATCTCAGTAAACTCTCTTTGATTCTGATGTCCACCGACTTTCTCACTCCACACTTTTCATGAATCACATTATTTTGTATCCTATCCATCCTCCGTACTCCACATACATTCCTCAGTAGTCCCATCTCCACTGCTATTACTCTTGACTTTTCATTTTCATGCCACACCATAGTCTCACATCAATATGTTAAAGTTGGCACTAACACTCCCTCATGTAAGCCTCGTGCAGCTGCAACACTCAAGCCTCTGTTTCTTATCAAGGCCTTCATTGCACCAGCTACTTTTCTTCCTTGTATCACTCTACTTTCAACTTCTTTTGCACATTTTCCTATCTTCTGTCACTATACCCAGGTATTTGAACTCTCAAAAATTCCAGTCTCTCTCCTTTCACTGTAACATCACACTGGGAGTCACCTTCTCTCTCAGAAACCATCACTTTACTCTTTTCTACATTTACTCTCAAGGCACGACGCTCACAGACTTCAGCAAAACTCTACACTAGCCTACCAAGTTCTTGTCCGGTACTTACAAACAGTATTACATCATCAGCATACAACAAATTTGAGATACTCCATCCATAACCGTTCATTACCAATGCCATCTCTCTCCCCATTACTTAAGTTTTTACTTATCACATCACCCCATCCACATATATATTGAACAACCATGGGGACATCACACATCCTTGTCACCCGCCCAAACTGATCTTGAACCATTCAATTAGATGTCCATTAACCCTTACACATGCTTTGCTACCATCATAAAAACTCTTGATAGCACGTAGCAGCTAACCATCTACACCGTACATGTGCAAAACTTTCCATAATCCCTCTCTGTCTATTCTGTTGTATGCTTTTTCCAGATCCATGAATGTCATAAACACCTTATTGTCCTTCTCACAAGCCTTCTTTGTTGTCTGTCTCACTGCAAATATTTGATCCACACATCCTCTGCCGCTCCTAAAGCCACCCTGTTCATCACTCACTAGGACTTCTGATATGTCTCTTACTTTCTGTATAATAATTATTCTTCCATATACCTTCCCTACCACTTTCAATAAACTTATGCCACGATAATTCTTGCACTCAATTTGCTCACCTTTATTTTTGTACAGGGTTACAATCACAGCCTTTTTCCACTCTGCAGGCACAGCTTCACTCACCAATGCCTTCTTACATACCTCCAACAAGCACTTCATTCCACTTTTTCCACTACACTAGCATCTCTGCATACACCTCATCAACCCCAGCTGCTTTCCCAATTTTCAGCTGCTTCACAGCACTCTTCACCTGTGCGAGTGTCACGTCTCCTGGCATTGCATTTCTTTTCAGCACACCCCAAAACCAATCATGTTTACAGCCGCTCTGCTCTCTCTATTCCCATTCATCAGGCTTTCAAAATATTCTTTCCATCTGGTCCTTACTTCATCTCCATGGGTTAATAATCTACCACCTGCATCCTTCACACCATCAGATTTCTTTCCACTTTCACTTGTACATTTCCACACCTCTTTCCAGAATAACTTCCTATTTTCAGAGTAGTTCACATTCATTTTTCTTCCTAGATAATCATTTACCTCCTTCTTTTTCCTCTTCACTAGTCTCTTTACATGCTTCTTGCTATCAATATACTCAGTTCTTATTTCAACTGAACCCTTATCCTGTAACCAATTTAGCCACTTCTTCCTCTTTTCCTCCCTCGCTCTCTTAACCTCCTCATCCCACCATGCCGTACCTTTCTTCTTTGTTGTTACTCTTGCCACACCACACATCACTTTAGCATTCCTAACTAAGCAATCCCTATATACATTTCGCAGGTTGTCCAGATCCATTTCATTCCAGTTCACTGATTCTAACTTCTCCTTCACTTTTGTCATGTAATCATCTGCCATTTCTTTGATCCTCAGCTTCTCCACTTTCAGTCTTTCTCCCTAACTGCTCCTGTCTCTCCTGATCCACTTCACTCCTCTCAGCTTGATCTTGCATACCACAATCATATGATCTGGCAGACCTCCACATCGTTCTTTCATGGCCCACGTATCAGCAACCATTCCCATCATCGACCTCTCTATGAGTACATAATCAATTAGTTTTTTTTCAACACGATCCCCATTTCCTCTATGCCATGTATATTTATGTAAATCTCTGTGTTTGAAATACGAGTTACAAATGCACAACCACCTCTTCTGACACATATCCTTTAGTTGCTTCCCATTATCATTTTCTCCTGGTAATCCATAACAACCCATTATGTCATCATCAGGACCAGTGCCTACTTTTCCATTCATATCTCCCATTATGATCACCTTGTAGCTCCTGGGCATTTCTCCCACTACTTCATCCAGCTCATCCCAAAATCTGTGCAGAGAAGGCAGGTGCGCGGGTTAGTGAGTAACTCTCATCTCATTGCGCTCTGCGAGACTATATTACTCCTGAGATATCCCCTTTGAAGAAAAAAAAGTACAATCAAACCCCAAACTAATCTTTATCTTTCTTCTGTCATCTACAACAAGTAGGCTACAACTAACATTATCTCCTGGCAATCAACTCACTGTTATAACAGCTTTGCCACGAGTACGATATAATATATCAACAATTATGATATATGGGCTTGTGTCTAGAAGAGATGTATTGCTTTGGGAAACAGACTAAATCTAAAACAAGCAGTTTTTCATTATTCCACAAAATCATAACAGTGTGTTCACGTGCATTTTTTTTTTTTTTTTTTTTTTTCAGTCTTGGAGCAGTTAGTCTTGGAACAGTATGTTAAAGTTTCGGGGATTCAGAGCCATAGGCAAAAGTATATTAATAATATACTCTCAAAAATTACAAAAATAGACAAAAAAAGATTCATAAGTTTGGCTCAATTATAGTTACAATTTTGAGTTCCTGTAGTTTATTGGTTTCAAACTATTGCCAGGACTCTTTCGAGGTCATAAATACAAGACAAATTATCATAATACAGAATTATGATTTGTCTCCCTTATATAACTATTTGTTTTAACCCCCTCATGCACCATAAGTTTTTTTTAAGTGTGTGTGACATGCTCAGAGAAAATGCCACAGAAGCAGGCTGGACTCGCACAGAAAGGAAAACATTCCCACGTACTTTATTTGCCCGAGAAATAGGCTGTAATGGTATAAATTGCATACCATCATCTTCCCTGATGTTTATACTACACGATAAGCTTGTACTAACACACAAAATTGATGAGTAAAAGTAATGTGAAAGTAGCCTACTGAAATGAGGTGCAAATACTGCTGTTCAACAGTGAAAATAAATGCCTTTCACTGTAACACAAAACTTTGCCTGCATGATGCAAGGCTAAGCATGTGTTTAGATGCAGAATATCATGAGCTTTCATGTGGTACTGGTGGGATTCTGATACGATAAATGGTTCTCGAGTAAATCACCAAAAATCGCACGTGCCCCCCTCCCCTCCTGAACTAAAAACCGAGAGAAAGCAGACTTTTTTTTTTTCTTTTATGTGGGGAAGAAGGAACCAAAGGCAATGAGCCAGCAAAACTGTTCCTTCCAAGACAAGAACAAAATACAAGAGAGAGCCAATTTCAAGATCCATTCATTTCGAGATGCCTTGACACACTGCATTGGAAAGACTGGAGATCATAGGAAGCAGGAAATACAGACTGAGGGAGACAGTTCCAGAGTTGACCTGTTGCATAAATGAAGGACTGGGAGTAACGGTTAACTCTGGCATTAGAGAGTTGGACAGAAAAGGGGTGAGAGTTTGCTGCTAGACAGGTGCTACACGCCCGTCGTAGAAGTGGAGGAATGCATGCAGACAGTTCAGAGGAACAGTGACCATTGAAGTAGTGATAGAAAAGAGATAAAGATGCAACATTGCGGCAAAGAGACAGAGGTTGAAGGAAGTCAGTAAGAGGGGGAGAGTTAATGAGATGAAAAGCCTTTGATTCCACCCTATTGAGAAGGGCTGTATGTGGGGAGCCTCCCCACACATAAGAGTTGTACTCCACACAGGGGCGGATAAAACCCCTGTATAGAGTCAACAATTGTGCAGGGGCAAAGAAGGAACAGAGTCGGCTTAGCACACCCAATCTTTTGGAAGCAGATTTTACAGGAGATGTAATATGATCTTTCCAAGACAAGTCCCAAGCAAATGAAACCCCAAGCATGTTCTATTATGATGCAGGATTAAGATGAGTTATATTAAACATAAGTGGGTATACTTGTGGAAGATTTTGTCGAGTTGATAGGTGCAAAAACTGAATCTTTGATGCATTAAAAACAACCAGATTATTTTTACCCCAGTCAAAAATACGAGCCAAGTCAGACATTAGGTGTGCCATAGCCTCATCCCTTGCCTGTTAAAGTAACTGCTCAGATGGACATTGTGGGAATAGAATGGAAAGGTGAAGGGTGGAGTCATCAGCGTATGAGTGGATAGGGTTAGATGTACAGCTTAGAAGGTCATTGATGAATAAAAGGAAGAGAGTTGGTGATAGGACAGAGCCCTGAGGAACACCACTGTTAATAGATCTAGGAGAAGAACGATAGCCGTCTACAACAGCTGCTATAGAACGACCAGAAAGGAAGCTAGCGATGAAGGCACAGATAGAAGGATAGAAACCGTAGGAGAGCAGTTTGGAAATTAAAGATTTATGCCAGACTCGATCGAAAGCCTTTAAGATGTCAAGTGCAATGGCAAAGCTTTTGCCAAAGTCCCGAAAGGAGGATGACCAGGAGTCTGAAAAGTAGGTGAGAAGATTGCCTGTGGAGCGTCCCTGATGGAACCCATACTGACGATCAGAAAGAAGGTTGTGATAGGAAAGAGTGATAGGAAAGATGCTTTAAAATTTTTCTATTAAGAATAGACTCAAAAATTTTTGAGATACAGGATGTTAGAGAGTTGGGAATGGTCATCCTACTTTGGGCCCAGCTGAATGAGAGCAAACTTCCAGCAAGAAGGAAAGGTACAAGTTGACAGACAAAGGCGAAAGAGTTTGCCTAGGCAGGGTTAGGAGGAGTCTGTAGCACGGGCCAAACAGGGTAGTACTCCCCAGGGGAATGGGAATGCTGGTGACAGGGAGAGCTGGAGCTCCTGTTTCACTAGCTATCTAACCATCCCCCCTTGCTGACCTTTTCAGTGTGACAGTAACATGGAGAGTAGACCAGCATACTCTCCCAAACATTTCCTCTGTCTATGCACTATACCACATGCACTTTACATTTCACACAACGTATCCCACTACGTTACAAGGGTTGGCGCCAGCAAGGGCATGCATCCAGAAAACTTTGCCCCAGCTACCTAGTGGTGGACTTCTGGGGGGAGGCGTGGCGGGGGTTCCGTCAGCATAGATCGTGGGTCCAGGGCGAGATGGGGCTCAGGCCTGTGCTAGAGGGTACAGGGCATTGCGGTTCCCAGGCTGCTGCTTCCGCCCAATAGAGAGGGGCCCGAACCTGGGAGTAGCGCCCCAGGAGGCTGCCCTATCAGTGGGTGTATAATGGCGGGATAGTTGCAGTGCCAAGACGCGCTTGGAGGGTGTCCCTGCAGCTGTTGTGGCAGGGTGTCCCGAGGCCACTACCACAGCCACTGGTAAGCTGGTGGGCTAGGGGTCCCAGATCCATTGCCTGGACCTGGGACTGTGCAGTGAGTGGGACCTGTGCTGTGTCTGTCCCTCTTTATTAATACTGAAGATGACAAAACAAAATAAGTTTCAAAGCAAGCCTGAGGACAGTAAATCACCCATGGGGATGAGGGTGGGTTCATGGAATGTGGGAAGTTTGAGGGGAAGAGCAAGGGAAGTCGTTGAGGCATTCAGTAGGAGGTGGGTGGATGTGGCGTGTTTGCAGGAAGTCTGGTACAGGGGTGGATCAGCCAGAAAGATTGTTGGGAAGGACTGTTGCTATAAGTTGTTTTGGGAGGGGGGGGACAGACGGATATGGAGGTGTTGGTGTGATGGTTGCGGAGAAATGGGTGGAATATGTTATGAATGTTTTGAGAGTAAGCGATAGGATATTGGTAGTGAAAATTCTGTTGGGAAGAAAGATAGCTGCGATTATATCGGCATATGCTCCACAGGCAGGATTGGATGAATCAGAGAAAGATAGATTTTGGAATGATTTAATACGTGTAGTGGGTGGTATGCGGGATGATGAGATAGTGATTTTGGGAGGGGACTTAAATGGTCATGTAGGTGAGGCAGCACAAGGTTATGAAGGAGTGCATGGAGGATGTGCGTATGGTCTAAGGAATGCAGAAGGGGAAAGGATACTCGAGTTTGGGGAGGCAACGGACATGATTGTGTGCAACACATATTTTAGGAAAAGAGACAGTAGGTTAATTACGTATGAGTCTGGGGGAAATAGCAGTCAGATAGATTATTTTCTGGTTAGGAGGGCCGATAGGAGGTTAGTGAGGGATGTTAAAGTTATAGGAAGTGAGGAGTGTGTGCAGCAGCACAAACTATTGATTTGTGATATGGTGCTTAAAGAACAAGTGATGAAAAAGAGGACTTATGTACCTAGGAGGAAAGTATGGAAGCTGAAAAAACAAGTAGTAAGGGATGCCTTCTATAGCGAGTTGAGGAGAGTGGTGGCTGAACAGGGAGCTGTAGACAGAGGCGTTAATGAACAGTACATAGTCCTCAAGAACAATTTCTTGAGAGTTACTGATGTAACATGCGGCTGGACAAGAGGACCACCAAGACATAAAGTAACTTGGTGGTGGGATGAGGGTGTAGAAGCTGCAGTTAAGGAGAAAAGAAGGCTTTTCCGGGAATGGAAGAAGGGTGGTAGCAAAGAGGAATATTTGGCTGCCAAGCGGAGGGCTAGAAGAGAGGTATACAGGGCAAAGTCTGAGTCACAGAGACAATTACTTGATAACCTAAATCATGTGGAAAGGAAAAATATATTTAGGGTGGCAGGTCAGGTGAAGAGGGATAATCGGGATATCATAGGTGAGCAGTGTGTGAAGAATGATGAAGGAAGGGTAGTGGTGAACAGTGAGGATATTAAAGATGCATGGAGAGAGCATTATAACCGGTTGTTGAATGAGGAGTTTGACTGGGACAGGGAAGGTTTGGAGCCAGCAGATCCAGTGTCTGGCCCTTGGCCTTTGATTGATACTGCTACTGTGAGTGAAGCAATAGGCAGGATGAGGGTGGAGAAGGCAGCAGGTGTGTCTGGGTTGACTGCCGAAATGTTGAAGGCCTCAGGCGATATAGGGGTGAGTTTAGTCACTGACCTGATAAATAGGATTATTTATGAGTGTGTTGTCCCAGATGATTGGCTGAAGAGTGTAATTGTAAATGTGTATAAAGAGAAGGGTGATTCCCTGGAAAGAGGAAATTATAGAGGTATAAAGCTTTTAGATCAGATAATGAAGGTAATGGAGAGAGTTTTAGAAGGTATGATTAGAGAAAGAGTGAATATTGATGAGATGCAGTTTGGGTTCATGCCAGGTAGGGGGACCACTGATGCCATATTCATTGTTCGACAGCTTCAGGAAAAATATATTGGTAGGAGAAGGGATCTTTATTTTGTTTTTGTTGATTTGGAAAAGGCCTTTGGCAGAGTCCCTAGAGAGGTGGTGAAGTGGGCAATGAGAAAGCTTTGCTTGGAGGAGTGGCTGGTTAGGGTGGTTATGGCCATGTATGTGGGTGCTCACACCCAGGTGAGAGTGAATGGAGATTTGAGTGACGAGTTTTCCGTGAATGTTGGTGTGCATCAGGGATCAGTCTTGAGTCCCATGTTGTTTATCATGGTACTTGAAGCCCTTTCACGTGACTTTAGAAACGGACTCCCGTGGGAGTTGTTGTATGCTGATGATTTGGTGTTGATTGCAGATAATGAAAGGGAGGTGGAGGAAAGGTTTAGAAAGTGGAGAGATGGTATGGGGCAAAAAGGTTTAAGGGTAAATGCAGATAAAACAAAAGTGATGATATCTAGGGTTGGTGGCAGTACTGTCAAAGATGAGGGAGAGTGGCCATGTGCAGTTTGCCACAAGGGCGTGGGAAGTAATTCCATCTTGTGCAGTGTGTGTGATAAATGGGTGCATAAGAGATGTAGTGGTATCAGAGGTAGACTGCGAGATAATGCTGATTTTATGTGTACGGCGTGCCGGGGTGAGCAGATGGAGATTGTCAGACGTGAAAGGATTGAACTTGCTGGTGAATCTCTTGAGTGTGTGGAAGAGTTTTGTTATTTGGGAGACATGTTGTGTCCTCGAGGTGGGGCTGAAGCTAGCTCGGTGGTTAGGGTGAGAAGTGGTTGGAAGAAGTTCAGGGAGCTCTTGCCTCTCCTGACATTGAGAGGGCTCTCCCTACGTGCTAAGGGGTCTTTGTATGCAGCATGTGTTAGGAGTGTAATGCTGTATGGCAGTGAGATCTGGGCAGTGAAGGTGGGAGATATTCGCCGGCTTAGACGTACAGAAATGACAATGATTAGGTGGATGTGCAGTGCATCACTGTGTCCAAGGCCCGGAGGGGCTGAGTTTACAATGGAAGAGTTGAGAGGTAGGATGGGACTGGAATGTATTGGTATTGTGATGAGGAGAGGTAGATTGAGGTGGTTTGGACATGTGGAGAGGATGGGGGATGATAATTGGGTGAGGAAGGTGAGAAGTGTTAATATTGGGGGTTGGGTTATGAGGGGTAGACCGAGAAAGACATGGGACGAGGTCATTAAGTGTGACCTTAGGGTTAAGGGACTGAACAGGGATGCTGCAAATGGATCGTGCAGCGTGGAGAGCCGCCATTAGGTGACCAAGGCCGACACATGCAAGCATCTTGGAGCCTTTAAAAAACGAAACGAAACGAGGGTGTAAGCACAGAAGCACAGTTCTTGAGAACAGGAGGGACTCCATCAGGCCCATATGCCTTATTAGTACTGAGGCCAGCAATGGCAGAAAATACATCAGCTGAAGAAATTTTTGTGTTAGCCATGAGGAAGTCAGAGGGGGGAAGTGATGGAGGAACAGCACCGGAATCGTCTAAGGTGGAATTGGAGGAGAAAGTCTGAGCGAAGAGATCTGCTTTATCAGTAGAAGAAATAGCTACAGAGCCATCAGAGTAGAAAAGAGGAGGGAAGGATGATGAGGTAAAGTTGTTAGAAAAGTTTTTGGCAAGGTGCCAAAAGGAGCGAGAAGGGTTCGAGTTAGAAAGTTGAGAGCATTTTGTACGGATGAAATTATTTTTAGCAGAGCGAAGAACAGACTTATCACGATTCCGGGCAGAAATGTATAAAAGATGTGATTCAGGGGTGGGTTGGCTCCAATACCTTTTGTAGGCCCTCTCCTTGTTGTGGACAGCATTAGAACAAGCGTGAATAAACCAAGGATTTCGTGCATTAGTCAAAGGATATGAGAAAGGAATGTATGCTTCCATGCCCGAGACAATAACCTCCGCAATGCGCAAGGCACACCCAGATGGCTCCCGGCCTTGGAAGCAATAATCATTCTAGGGAAAATAAAAGAAGTACTGCCCGAGGGCCTCCCAATCTGCAGCTCCAAAGTGCCAGAGACGACGTTTTTTGGAGGGTCCGCAGGCCGCACCGGAGAGATAGGACAGGTTAAGGTGATAAGGTTGTGATCGGAGGAGCCCAACGGAGAGAAAAGATTAACGGTGTAAGCAGAAGGATTAGTTGTAGGGATGAGATCAAGTATGTTGGAGCTCTCTCCAAGGCGGTCAGGGATACGGGTAGGGTGCTGTACATGCTGCTCTAGGTCATTAAGGATAGAAAAGGTGTAGGCTTGTTCACCAGGTGGATCCGTGAAAGGAGAGGAGAGCCAAAAGTGGTGGTGAACATTGAAATCTTCAAGAATGGAGATTTAAGAAAAAGGAGAAATGGATAGAATGTGTTCCATCGTAGAAGTAAGATAGTCACAAAAATTTTCATAGTCAGTAGAATTGGGAGATAAGTAAACAGCACAGATATATTTAGTCAGAGAATGACAGGAAAGCCGAAGCCAGAGTGTAGAGAATTCAGAAGAATCGAGTTCAGGAACACGAGAGCAAGATAAGTTGTTGCGTATATATACACAACAGCCACCTTTGGCTTTGAAATGAGTATAGAGAAAGTAGGAGGATACAGACAAGGGTTTGCTGTCAGTTGCCTCAGACAGCTGAGTCTCAGTTAGGAAAAGAAGGTGAGGTTTAGAGAAGGAGAGGTGGTGCTCAACAGAGCGAAAGTTAGAGGAAAGGCCACGAATGTTGGAGAAATGAAGAAGATGAGAGTCAGACAGTGGTTCCAGGCACCTTGAGTCATCAGCAGGAGAGGGGCTGAAGGTGGGGGCATTTATGGTCCCCCTCCCGGGGACTCTGAGGCTATGCTATTTGACGCCATTTTTTGAAAATTTTGAGAAGGAAGTGTGGTGTGCACTTTGCATGTAGTTTGGTGTTGATAGTTGGAGAAACTTGTATTGGAGAGCATGCTGGTCTACTCTCTGTGTTATTGAGACACTGAAAAAGTTCAGCAAATGGGGATGGTCGGGACCTAGTCCCAAGGGCTGGTGAAACGGGAGCTCCAGCTCTCCCTATCATCAGCTTTCCATCCACTTTGGGAGTACTGCCCTGCTCGACTGGTGCTACTCCTCCTGAAAGTGTTGGCCTGAAAATAGACACCTTCCCCTATGATGCACCAAATATTGATGCATTGTATGCCTAATCGGCATCCCTTCAGACCACCACTGCAAGTGCGTCTGAGTGCGTCATTAGTTCTTTTCAGACTAAAAACCGTTTTGACTCACAGTGAGTCATGGTGCATGAAAGGGTTAAGTAATTGCACCACATGGAAATCACTGCTAAATATGTTCCATAATAAATACAATAGACAAAAGCACTAGCGAGACCACTGTGTTCTACTATTATCTTTAATTTGGTGATATTTCACTTTATATTCTTACTGTGTCCAAGAGAAGTCATGTAGGCATGGAAAGATCTTTCAAACAGGTCATAACAGATCGAGTATCCATTTACTCCTTCAGGATGAGAGATCTCAGTAAAGCGTAACAGTGTCATCTGGAGGAAGCATGAATAAATGAGGCTTAATCCGCCGCGTCCCGTTGACGTATATATACGTCCACACATTTTGTCACTGCCAATCCCGTTGACGTATATAAACGCGCCTCAATTGCAAAGTCCCTAATTTGCACAATTTTCAAATTTTCCACGTGATTTTCGGTACTCACACTCAGGCAAGCCTCCCCTAACTGCCACCAGGCGGGCCTGCTCCCAGACCCCGCCTGACCCGCGCGTGCCCTTGTCTCGGCTACTCACCTGTTTGCATTGACCCAGGTCAGACATGGAGCGTAGAAGTCTCTCTGAGTACGAAATTCAATCCACCCTGGACACCTTCACAGGTGACAGGGATTCTCCACTGGATGACGATGTGGAGGATAGGGATTATGTGCAGCCTGAGGAGGAAACAAGCAGCAATGATGAGGAGGTTCCTTCGTCGAGGAAAGTGCGATATGTTACGTACCGTAAGGCGAGGGAAGGCCAGCCTGGACCCCATACACATGCACGGACCTCTCTCCAGCCCCTAAACAGAGATTCAGATGAGGACGAGGACGGCAGCGCAGGATGTGATGTAACCTTGTGGTTGGGGAGGGAGAAAATTTCACCGTGAGGATCCGAAGGTGTGGCGAGAAGGCAAATCAGGTATGGTCCTTCGGTATTGTCTGGGGAAGGCACAAGTGGTGCGGGAGTGAGGGGTGAAAGGGAAAGTGGTGTGGCGGGAGTGGTGAAAGGGAAAGTGGTGTGAGGGAGGCAGCACGAGCATGTGGTGTACATTGGCAGTGGGGAGATGAGGTGGAGCCACTGCCTAGCACATCTTTTGCCCCATAATATTCCCTCACTTCCTCCCCACAGCCCCATGATGTGGAGAAAGGAAGCAAAAGGAAGGGAAAGGGGAAAGGTAAAGGGAGAGGGAAGAGAGGTGCGAGTGAGGAAGGGTGCCGCTCTCCACCTCCCCAACCTCCCCCACCATGCTCCCCTCCCCACCCTGATGAAGGCGACGATGGGGACGAGGCTGAAGATGGTAGTGTGTCGTGGAGGTGGGAAGATGGGAGTATTTTGACTCCCATCATTCACCCTTTCACTGAGGAGTGGCGGTCTGGTTGCATGGCTCCAGGTATCCATGCAGGCTCCACCCGGGTGGATTTCTTCCACCTGTTCTTTGGGAAGGACTTTGTGGGCTGCATAGCGGAGCAAACAAACTTATTTGCAAGCGGCCAGCACCATGAAAGTGAACGTCAAGGTACAACGAGCAGGCACTCCGAGCAATATGACTATCCCGTAACTCTAGGTGAGATGTTCATATATTTGGCCCTAGTTCCCTTGATGGGTGTTGTACGAAAAATCAAATTCCTGTATACTGGACCATGGACCCGATGACCATCACACCTTTCTTTGGTAAGGTAATGGGTTGTAATTGATTCCAGCAAATTCTCAGCTGCCTCCACTTTCATGATGCAGACGACCCTGCTAATGCAAATAACACAGAAAATGAGGAGAATTAGGCTTGTCTTTGATCACCTATGGGAAATGTTCCGCTCGTCATTTTATCCTTGCATAGACCTCGTCATAGATGAGAGTCTTGTGTTGTGGTGAGGCAATATTTCCTTTCGCCAGTATATACCCAGCAAGAGACACCATTTCAGGTTCAAGATCTTTGTTATGTGTGACTGTAAGACTGGTTATGTGCAAGACAGTCTTGTACACCGGCACACAGACAGACATAACAGAAGATGTATTGGACTCTCAGGGGCCGTGGTGAAGACAATGATAGAGGAGTACCTTCATTGTGGTCATGTGCTGTACCTAGACAACTGGTACACTAGCCTTCTTCTCACTCGGTCCTCCACGAACATGACACCAGAGTCTGTGGTACAGTAAAGAGAAACCGTCGCCATATGGTCAAGGTAGGGAGGAAACTTGACAAGAACGAGGTGGTTTTCTTCCAGGCAAATAACATCCTTGCCACCCTGTGGAACCACAACAGGGAAGTTTGCCTCCTGTCGACTGTACACAGCCCCTTGATGCACCGCACAGACTCCATGGATCACCGCAGCGAGAAGAGGCACCACGTCTGGAAACCGGAGTCGGTACTGGACTACAATCTCAACATAAGGCAAGTGGATCAGTTAGACTCCATGATTTCCAGTGTGGACTGTGCCAGGACCACGATGAAGTGGTACAAAAAACTCTTCTTCCACTTGCTCGACATCACAGTCCTCAACACACACTACCTCCACACCATGACAACAGGAATCTCTGAGACCTTTGATGGGTTTGTGAGGGAGCTGTCTCGTGAAATTATTGCCAGGTACGCACAGGACAGGGCCCCGCATCACACCCGCACCCCCACTGCCGCCCAAACTCCCCTATACCTCACAGGACACCACTACCCGAGCAGCATCCCTCCTCAACCAAACCGTCCTAGACCCCAGCGCTGCTGCCATGTATGCAAGCACTCAATAGTAAGACCAGCCACTCAGAGAAAAGACAAGATACGAGTGTGTAGACTGCAAAGTAGCGTTATGCCTTGACCCATGCTTCAGGGAATATCACAACTATATACACTATTGATACTGTGTGTGATAGCGATGATATGATGCTCACTGTAGAAGTAAGGCCTATACATACTGTATGCGATAATATGACGCTCAGTATAATGTTAAGGCCTGTAAGTATGTAATAAGAATTATATAAAGTGGATATGAGTGTAATGTTAGTGGGATAGTATTATATAAGTTGAAAAACAGAGTAAGTTGAAACAAGTGATATCGCATGTTCACTCACTGTGTAAATGTGCGATAAAATGACGCTCAGTAGAATAGTAAGGTCTGTAAGTATGTGATAGCAATTATATAAAGTGGAAACGGGTGTAATGTTAGTGGGAAAGTATTTTATAAGTTGAAAAATAGTGTAAGTTGAAACAAATGATATTGCAAGTTCACTCACTGTGTAAATGTGCGATAATATGACGCTCAGTAGAATAGTAAGGTCTGTAAATATGTGATAGGGGAAACATGTGTAATGTTAGTGGATAAGTTTTATATAAGATGAAAAATAGAGTGTAAGTTGAAACAACAGTCATAGCGACTTCACCCTCTATGTATTTATGCGCTATTATTACGCTTAATATTATCGTAAGGCCTGTAAACTATGTGAAAACAGTTCTCTAAAGTGGAAAAGGATATAATGTTATTGGAAAAGTATTATGTAAGTTGAAAAAAGAGAATGCGAGTTGATACAACAGTCACAACGAGTTCACTCACTACATAAATATGCGCTAACATTATGCTAAATATTATCTTAAGGTCTGTAAATTTGTTAAAACAGTTCTCTAAAGTGGAAAAAGGTATAATGTTATTGGAGAAGTATTATGTAAGTTGAAAAAATGAAATGTATGATGAAACAATAATGTTAGTGAATCATCGGTGAACAGTTTGGGCGATTTCACTAGGTTTGCCTGATGGAACAATGCTTATTTCACCTCTATTTTTGAATAAAAACCAATTTACTTTTTGTACTACATTTTTTGTGTGTGTAATAAATAAAAATCTACCTATTGTGAATGGTTTCCCAGACTAATAATACCATACATGTGAGAGCTACAGAGCACCTCCATAGAACACGGTACCATGTGTAACAAAGATATACCTGTTTAGACCACTTATAGACCCCGGTGACCACTATTTCTTTGTGATTGCCCATTGTTTTTCACCAAAAGCAAAGGTTTGAGCCAAAAAAAAAATTATCCAAAAATGATCAGGATTGGGGGGAGTCAGTGGTAGAAAAGTGGTCGGGACGGAGCGGATTAAGAAACAGAACCTGTGTGATAGTTATCGTTATCTATGTGTTCCCGAGTCAGTAGAAAGGTGTTCTAGTATTCCCAACGAAGCAGGTTCAAATCCACTGTTGGGACAAGGATCAGTTTATGGTCCTGAATTTTCATAAGAGCAGATTAGATTTTTACTGATCTACCTTAAAAACCACTGTAGAAACAGCCTTGCTGATACCAGTACAGCAATCCTGTATGAGACATGCTTAGCGTGTTAAAGCCAAAGTGGTGACATGTGGAGGTGTATGGTATAGTGCATTAGGGGACTGCTGGGCCTCAGGGAATGAGATCTGGTACTTACACAAGGAGTCAGAGACATAGAAAATGCAATTTTAACTTTTCATACTTTAATCAGTAACTAATATGAAGTGGTACGTAAAGTGAAGCACCCAAAAAATTTAAAATGCTAAGACTTTTCTTATTTGTATATATTTTTCATTTTTCATATACAGCACAATTTTTTTTTTTTTTTCGATTGCAAACGTATGTGATAAACATTTTACATATATACATAAAATGTTCTGATTTATAATTCAAGCAACCCATTAACTTTAATTCTCTTATGTCAGTCAATGTATCTCCAAAATACCAATAAATTATGCTGTGAGTTTTACGGGTATCAGTGTGTAATGCTGATTATGTTGTATCACCGGTATTCACCAGTGTAATACCTGAATGTATTTTCTTACCTGTTGTGGGTACTGATCAACTCACCCATGGATATACAATTGGTACTCGACTTAGTATAGTGGATGGTAAATATTTATGAAAAGAATGAATTGTGGTAGCGTTTGTAGTTTTTTTGGCCGAGTTTAGATTTAGTCGGTACCTCAGGTGGTTGTCGTTCCCTCAGCGAAGGAATCTTGAATTGGAAGGGGAGTGAATTTGGCTTGAGGACATAATTTCCTTGATTAGGTATACTAATAAAGAAAAGAAAATGCTATATACTTTACTCTACTTTAATAATTCTGTTAATTTCCACAAAACTATCATTTCTTTATTACATGACCCTTTTTAGTATGGGAGAAGATTGTAAATGTTACTAAGGCTTTTGGGTGATCATTCCTCTAACATTATTACCAGACGAAACAATTTGATACACTCGAGATATGGAGTCGTTGTACTTTACTTTCTTTTTTTTTGGCCGTTACTCTTGGGCTCAACATTGGCCTCAAGACAGGGACACTTTTACGGATATGATTTGTCTGTTCGGGCTGGCATAGCCTCGTATCAATAAGAATGATTATTTGTATTCATCTTTCACCCATATAAGGTATTCTCCTCATATAATTTTCTCGGTTCTCACATCAAATCAGTATTGTTTTTCACGTTTCACCATCGACAATGTTATATAATCACTAGAAATACATAATCTCTCGGGCCTGTCTAGCCTCGAGGAATAATTAAAAAAAAAGAAATACAATCACTAGGAACACCTCAATCACTCGGGCTTATTTAGCCTCGAGGTACAACTTAAATATCACATTATTGTTCACAATCAGTAAGATCCCTTCCACGCTCCTGATTATAATTTTTTTCTAATAAACTAATTTTAAAGAAAGAGAACAGTTGATGAATTTGAATTTTCCTTTCCGTTACAGAACATATCACTTCTATACTTCTATTCCTTATCTACAAAAAAAAGAATTCCCTTGATAGAATCATTAATAACACAACAAATACCTTCGGTTTGTAATAATAACTCGTGAGTGCTGTAAGTGTAAGTGTAAAAGTCTATGGGCAATACTTGGGAATAATGGCGTGCTCCCACGGACGTCACCGCCGGTGTCTGGGGACTAAACGAACGTCTGTTACACACGATGTCTGGGCAGCAAGTGGGGCATGTCGGGCACTAAAAGACGCCACTGCTCAAGTCAAATGAGGTGGTATTTTTGAAATATGGGGGGTTTTAATTCTCTTTACAATTTATTTAGCAGTGTACCCATGACGACAAGACTTTTGATTGAATTGGGGAAAATTTGGGATTTATCCTTACTTGAATTAGATACTGATTCTATCACTATTTCAATTTGAATCTGAGAGCAGCTCATGCCATCTAGTGACGGCCAAGATAAACGGAACTTTAAATCCTCACCAACGACATTATTTAGGCCTTTTGGACTGTTAATCTTACATACTTGTGTTCTAACAGCTTCATTAGCAAACATTTCACAACTCGGTTACGGAAAGAATTGTATATTCATCATTACTCTGTTTAAGGTTTAAACTCGGCGCCCAACAACGACGCACAAAGGGAGGGGATAAGCTGCTCGCATGTGTCTTTCATTACTCGGCTTGACTAAGGAATTCCCATAGCTCAACACCCACAATTACATCACCCACTGCATAGATACAGAGATACATACATGTAAAAATAGTTAACTCTACAGTAATTATTAATATATGAATTACTACTTAGGGTAGGAACTTATAAACTAATATTCAGGTTACACCCTATCTAACTTAAAATTACAGTACTACTAAACACATACATGAATATCAAATGTGTGGCACTACAAGTGTAAGTTAAACCAACTCACTTCGTCTTCAGAGCTGCGTTGAGTCCGTCCATATGATCTCCTCCCACGACCATTAAGTTCCCAAGTTCTTTCAAGGCACTTGATTCAGAGTTTAAAAAGAACACCTTGGTTGAACCATGAAAATATGGGACTGTCACTCTGAAAAAATTGTACGAAAAAAAATTACTTTACTAATACAACATGGGCCCCTAGAATAATACAGCACTAATACTTAACTTCAAGATACAAGTAGTATTATTTTTTTTTTTTTTTACTTTAACTTGGCCTAATATTGTCATCTTTGCATTTCGAATGCTAAGTTGTAACAATAAATTAAAAGCAACATGTGATTCTAGTCATGATGAAGTGCTATGGGAAGGAAGCGTGAAGTAGTATTGTCTCTTTCTGCCACTGAATTTGGTGAAATATGCTACAAATGGACAAAAGTCTGGGTCAAAGTAAAATGAAAGAACTATATTTGTTTTTTGTTGGCATTTCTCTATACTGTCCAATCACTGCACATTCCTTGCATTTATCATATTGTAGTATGCGGAATAATAATGATAAATTTAAACTGCTGTCTGAATAGTTGATGAGTAATGAGCAAGAATATTTCCACAGTGCTAAAGGATGTGCAAATCCTGTCCATGTATTAAGACAGACAGTGGAGAGAGCATAAGTGAAGGACTGTATGGCAGTGATGTCTGAAGAATAATGCATGTAGGAGTGAATAAGGTTAGAAGAGTGGTCAGTACAAGAGTTAATAAAAAAAAGTAAAGTTGGAGATACATATTGAAGGATGGAATATTTCAAGTATGGTCTGTCAGTAATTCTTAACCTTTTTTCTTGGCGACCCAAAATCCATAAGATGGTCTATATGGCGACCCAAACCCTCGTAAACTTACTCTGCACCAGAACTGAAACAAACATATGTGTCACATCATGTGACTAAAACCAAAGTAATATTTCAATTTTTTATTGATGTCATAATAAATAAATTTCATTTTTATTACATGTACTTCCTAAGAACTAAAATATCAACCCATTTTGGCAGGAAAAAAATAAATCGAAGATCAGAAAATCAAAATAATTCATTCATGTTCATGATACACCTATTTACTCTGACCATTAAGGAGAGAGTCACTATTTTGGATGTTGTCTGAGACATAAAGTACTATAATCAGTGAGATCCCTGGCACTGAAAAATTTCAATCAGCTTCTCAAACCGGGGTGATTTAGATGACAGACTACATCTTAGGTCATGCTCTGGTTGTAGACGGTTTCTGTACTTTATGAGTGCAGAAAATCCTGTCTCACACATATGAGTTGTAGCAAAGGGAAGGAGTGCTTTCAGGGCTTCACCTCCAAGAATTTTCTTTTCTTTGTAAACTCTGATCCAGAATGAGCTCAGTGATTCGTTTTGTTTCCTGAAATAATAACGAAGTGTTTCATCATTCTGAACCTCGATAAGCTGCTCCTGGAGGTAGCTGATGTTCGAAATCTCGTCAGGTAAGTCTTCAGCTTCAATGCTGAAGGGATTTCTTACCCTGGCATATTTCATCACATTCTCAGGCATGCTGTGAAAAACTGTTCGATTAGTCTGGAGATATGTTCCACAATGCTGCTTTGGACCTGGGTGAGAGAAAAATTTTTCGTCTTTCAGAAATTCACTTAAAGATGGAACGACACAGTCTTCCCAGTCTCAGTTTTACTCTTCCACAGTTTCGGTTTCCCCTTAAATGCAGTTACCTTCTCTGGCAGCCCAACTAATGTCTGATCGTGACCTTGCATTGAAATGTTCAAGGCGTTAATCTTAGCAAAGATATCTGCAAGATAAGCCATTTGCATCACCTACTTTCAATCAGAGAATCTTTGGGGCCAGTGAATGATTCTTTTTTGATAGAAATATTTCAGTCTCGTTCCGCATTTCAGGCAACCGTTGGAGCACCCTTCCTCGTGACAGCCACCTAACCTCAGAGTGGTACAACACGTGTACATGTTCTGAACCAAAATCAAAACACATCCGACTGATGATCCTGGAGGGCACAGCCCTAGATTAATGAAACTGACTACCTGGATGACTTCCTGCATTACTTTCTGTACCTCAGGTGACAACCCCTGAGAAGCAAGATGCTCACGGTGAAGGAGACAGTGAACAATCAGCACGAATGGATTTGCTTCTTTAACTCTAGCAATGAAACCATGACGTACTCTCAGCATTGCTGGTGCACAGTCACAACAGACTTAAAACACTGATTCCACTGAAGCCCTTCAGTCCACAGTACTGAAATATCTTCTCTGGTTGTGGTCGTGTGTAATGGCCGACAGAACAGAAATTCCTCTTCCATGTCTTCTGGACCTCGGTACCGTACGTAAGCCATGAGCTGGGCATCATTACTCCGAAATGAAAACGGTTAAGTTTTAAAATATAAGATGTACAGTACCGGTACTCTACTCCCAGTTGTGTGCATGGTAATAATCTTTTTTTAAGCCAAATGCAATCACCTACTGTAGGAGAGAGAGAGAGAGAGAGAGAGAGAGAGAGAGAGAGAGAGAGAATGTAAAGTGTGAAGTATTGACAAGTACTGTAATATGTTAAAAAGTAATAGTATTCAACATTAATAATATCAGTAATATATTTGTCTCTTGGCGACCCACTCCAAATGGCTTGGCAACCCAAATTTGCGTCGTGATCCATAGGTTAAGAACCACTGGTCTATGTGGATGAAGTATTTCGTGGTACTTGGGAACACCATTTGTAGATTTCTTCAATGTTGTCCTACTTGTGAACAGTCAGGTCTGACAGTAATGTATCGTTGGATATGAAAAAAACACTTGTTGCTGGAAGAAAAGTAACTCACAGTGTAATGTACTGGGTAACTGAGGGAAAGGAAAAAAAGAACTAATGAGAGAACTTAAAAACTTGGATGCAATGACAAAACTGGGAGATAAATAACTGATCACATTAACTCAAATTTCAGCTTAATTCAACATCTGTGCATCCAAACTTTTGTCCATCAATGTCTCACCTGTCAGCTGCTTGGACCAGCTCTTCAACTGTCTCGGGTCTGGGAGGCAGCCTGGGGAGGGTGAGGGAGGCGATGAGGCTGCTGCGATATGCTGTGCCCACAACCACACTGAAGAACAACCAGGTGCCGACCAGGATGTGGTTGGAATGGCTGGTTGATAGACGGCCGTACAGTCCTTGACCCAGCAGGGTTCCCACAGACTCCAGTACCACCGACCCAGTATCCAGCACTCCATGCCGCGTTTGCCACACTTTTCTCCTCGTGATCTGAAAAACATTCATTATACGTGTACACTGATATGAGTGAGTGGGTAGCTGTTTCTTTATTGTGTCACAGTGGCGAGCAGTGATGTTTCCTCGGTGGAATTGTTTAGACAATACCAGTCATGAGAAAAAAAAAATCCGTGCATCAGACAGCCTTCCATCATAATCCTTATGAGTGTAGTAGTACCATTTTTTTTTTTCCGGAGCTGCTTGATATATCCACATTCCTAAGGTAATCTTTTTTTTTTCTGCATTTCCTAATGAAGTTTTTTGGCTACATACTGCACGCTCTGAAATCGTGAAAATGCCATGGAGTGGTCACATACTGCTTGCTCTGAAGCTATGATGTATTATTCATTTTTTAAAGAGTTCATTTTATTAGGAATTGCTAAAGTTCTTGGTACCCTGAAAAAGACAAACAGGAATATAAATGCATGAAAGAATAATTAATTAACATTGTCATTAAGTGATTTCTTGAAATCAACAGGTCTGAAGTACTCTACTACTTACATGACAGTGGTGTTGTAGAGGGGCTGTGCATGAAAAATTTCAATCCGAAGCCTCCCTCTACTCATCCATACTATAAGTATGTATTGCATGGAAATATTTAGGCAAATATTGTATAAAAACAATAATATATATTCTTCAATTTCTTGTTGTATGAAAGTGACATCATCCAAGGACCGTTGTTGTAATTATAGCTGCAAAATGAAACAAATATTTTACCATACTATTTCTTTATCTCTCACTCTGATTTTCAGATTTGAATCTTTTGTTAGACATTCACTTGAATCTAACGTCTGGCTTTAACTGGAAAATATATTAATGTTTACCCGACCAAGAGGGGGTTAATGGCACCTGAATAAACACTTGTCTCCACTGACTCACCTGCTTGAATTAAAATCATACACTGTTGGCTCATGTTATATAAAGAAGAATAAGAAGTCGTGACCATGAGAGGGTTAAATGCATCATTGTCCTCGGTGAGCTTAAAACAGTAAAGAACAATAGCAATAGATAGATGTGGTACAATATGGGACTTCGCTAAAGTGAAGGATCATATTGTGCTTCGATAGAGTAACGCACATTTGTGTAAAAATTCTTAAGGAGCTAAGCAGAAGTACCCACCTTGGGAAAATATTTTCACTTGTGTGACTAACATCAGAAAATGGCCCTGGGTTGCTGCTAGAGAACGTCGCACGTCTTAATTATAATAATAATAATAAAAGTAAACCCTCGATATAACGAACTAATTGGGGGAAGGGGTGGGTCGCTATATCCAAAAGTTCGCTATATACGAGGGGTCAGTGTTTACGAGGGATTGCCGAACTCAGTTCGTTATATAAGGGGAGTCATTCGGCCCTACATGCTCAAACATAACCTTAACTAACTCTATCAAGTTTTATTTGGGAAAGTTCAATGGTTTATGAAGTTGTACATGTAAACACAGTACTGTATGACGTTGTACAGACGTCGGAATAAGTTCGTTTCCTTTTTCGTGGACTAAGGTGTTTGTAACACTGCATGGTGGAGAGCTATCCCCTTCTCCTTCCTTCCTCATAGTCCCATACTCCCACCAAAACCCCCCACGTTTCTCTCCGACTTCATAACCCGACCCTGTACCCTCCATACTCTCGCTCAGCCAGCTAGGGGGTACTGTACTTCTTGCAGCTCTCTAATTACATGTACTCCGAACAACTAATAAATGAATAGTACAGTATTTATCATAAACTAAGTTAAGAAAAGGTGCACTACACTGAGAGAAAATAAATCTTCTGTGATTAAATATTGTGGTAGTAGACACCTCTCTCTCTTCTCTCTCTCTCTCTCTCTCTCTCTCTCTCACACACACACACACACACACACACACACACGTGTTGCGTATACTGGTGATCTATGACCATTGGGATATCGCACCTTATCAGTTACGGTGACGTTATTAATTTCCGTTGGTCTAGACAAGGGTGTGGGTGTGGATGGAGCTGTTGCACCAAACCCCTGTGGGTCATCTGTTCCTCACACCTGTGGGCATAATTACATGCTTCACATCATCACCAGGCTGAGTCACGCACAGACATCCTCTCGCTTGCTGCTCTAGTTTTCCCTACACCGACCGTGTGCAGTGTTGCCAATGTAGCTCAATTACCACTAGCTCTAAAAATAATTACTTCAAACTTGCAGAAAATATGACATCAACTTACACGAATGCTAGCTATTTTCGTGGAACTAAGCCATCTTATTCTATATTGTAGGGGGTGCACTCAATTGTCTATAGAGATTCAAGCATTTTATATCATATAGCAATAATCAGAGATTCAAGCATTTTATATCATATAGCAATAATCTAGCGATTTTGAGGATTAATCTAGCGGACTAATGTGCGTGGTAACAATTGTGTATTGGTAACGCTGACTCAACAGCTAATCCCATCCCACAAGCCCGTCTATATACCAATGTCAGTCCTCCCATGTCTTGTCAGAGTAACCATTAGTTCCCCATTAGGATATCGAAATAGATCTCCATTGCCAAAAATTGCTATTGCAATAGCCTATACACATTCTGTGAAAAAGATAACTAGACCTGATGTGAGAGGTGTGAGGCTGAAAGGAAGCCCACAAATAGGATAGAGCGGCAGTGTGAAGAGAGCTTTGGATGCGAGAGGGATGTCTGTTGAGCAAGGAAGAGTGGCTGTGCATGATAGAAATGAATGGAGAGAAATTGTGAATGAATAAATGATGATGCAGTCCTAAGGGGATATTCTCCTGCTTTTGTCTGATCAGCTGATCACGTCAGATGTGGGAAAGGGGATGGTTCTATTATGATGTGGCAGGGGCAAACCAGCTCTGCTGTCGGGCCCTGCCGCAGATATCACTGATTGCAGTGCTCAGTTGACCCTCGTGTGGTGTGGTGCAGTGAGGATCTGTCCCTTCTCCCCTTTGGGGCTTAGATGTTTGAGTGGATGAGTAAATTGGGAGTGTGTCATCCTGTCTCGGCTACCTCCCTTACCTTGGGGGAAGCAGCTAGGTATATATATATATATATATATATATATATATATATATAGTATGCGAGAGAGAGAGAGAGAGAGAGAGAGAGAGAGAGAGAGAGAGAGAGAAATGCTTTAATTTAAATTATTTGCCAAAAACCGTACATATGAGGATGACGAGAGCTACATACTGATTCATTTACCACCGAAACTCTTAAGGTTCATTCCGTAGCATTGTCATGGGAGTAGAATTTTCTCTCATAAAGATATCAAACCCACCCGCATTAAGTTGAGTACCCCTATCATGGTTATTATGGCTCAGGCTCGGCAATATGACAAAGTTGCTCTCCAGGGGCAAATGGTTGGACTGAAGTGTGTGGGACTGAAGTATTTGGGAAACGAGATGTGTGGGAGATGGCGGTCGAAAAAGATGTTTATGATACAGTTTATTCCATTATTAGTTGTTCAGGATACACGTAATGAGAGAAGTGCAAGAAGTACAGTAACCCCTAGCTGGCTCTGAGCATGAGTATGGAGGGTACAGGGTGGGGTTATGGGGTCGGAGAGAAAAGTGAGGGGTTTGGGTGGGAGTATGGGACTATGAGGTAGGGAGGAGGAGGGGATAGCCCTCCACCGTGCAATGTTACAAACACCTTAGTCCACGGAAAAGGAAACGAACTTATTCCGATGTCTGTGCATATAAATGCAATACCTTTAATAATAATACAGTATAATGTAGTACTGTTACAGTACACTAACTGTGCCAGGAAGGGATGCTGTTGAAGTACACTAACTGTGCCAGGAAGGGATGCTGTTGAAGTACACTTACTGTGCCAGGAAGGGATGCTCTTGTTACCGTGGGCTGATTCCTGAACTTCTCCCTCATTTAGCGATCTTTGTTCGCAAAATCCGGGAGAACTTAGGTCGCGATTTGGCCATTCATTACATCCAAAATTAGAAACACCGGGGTTCGTTTTATTGAGGGTTTACTGTAATAATAATAATAATAATAATAATAATAATAATAATCTATCTATCTATCTATATACCTAGGCTGCTTCCCCCAAGGAAAGGGAGGTAGCCGAGACAGGACGACACACTCCCCATTTACTCATCTATTCAAACACATTCCTTCGCATCTTAGCCCCAAAGGGGCCAGGCACAACAAACCTTGCTTGACAGCAGTTATTTTATTGCTTTTAAATACTGGTTCGTTCCTGTCATTTAGTATCAGTGCACAATAGTTAAAGGTAATGGCACAAATGTTTTCAGGGTACACCCTCTGAAAATTAGTGATCTTGCATTTGATCTTTCAAGATAATGCAAGGTCAAAGGTCATGCTGCCAAATGAAAGCCCATATGAGGCTTCCTAGATCTTGGACATAGTAAACATCTCTATCTTCAACGAGTTTCATGTTATGACCCCCTGAATATCTGTGACCTTGAGTTTGACCTTCCAAGGTCACTTACAGTCAAAGGTCAAGGTATCAATTAAAAACCCTTATGGGATTTCCTATATGTTGATAGCAATGAATATCTCTATTTTCAACCAGTTCTGAGTTATAGCCCCCTGAATATCCGTGACCTTGAGTTTGACATTTCAGGGTCATTCAAGGTAAAAGGCCATGGTTCCAAATCAAAGCCCATATTACAAGTTCCTGTATGTTCAAACAGTATATATCTCTATATTCAATCATTTTCAAGTTATAGCCCTCTTAAAATCCGTGACCTTGCTTTTGACCTTTCATGGTCAAAATATAATCACTTTACCTTCAAAATATAATCACTTTCTTTTGGGATAAGTGCCCACATATCTTGAAAGTTTCATGTTATTTCATTTGGTCGTTCTTTTGAGTGTTGCTGATAAACAATGATACAAACAAACAAAAAACAAACAAAGAAACTCGACCAAAAACAATATCTCCCAGGACTCCGTCTGGGCAAGTTAATAAATAATAAATAAGGACCCGTGTCTGCTGCCTGTTATTACTAATACTGGTTCCATCTGTGCCTGACCACTTGCATGTTTACCTTGACGAGTGTGAAGCAGACAGTCAGCGTACAACCCAATAAACCGATCCACACCTGGCCACTAAGAGGGTAGTAGAAGCTCAGCCAACTAGGTGTTATGATCGGTGAGGCCATGATGAATTTAACAGTAGTTTGTTCAAAGGGGAAAGTATAATCCCACCTGGAAACAATGTTAGAATTTAAAAGGCTACATTTGTAGACTTTATAGTAATCTACAAGTGCTCGTGGACCCATCGGGCTTGAGTAGGCTCGATTACTAAAAGTCCCAGTACTGAATGAACTGTTTTCCGAACCAAACTTTGATCGCTCTTAATGCTAATAAAAAATCATCAATCGAGATGGGACCAAGTTTAGCTATGAGCAAAATTTCTATGGAGATCCTATGCTGGGCGCCGGGAGTGGCGTTTTTTGGTTAAAATGTGATCGCTCCTTAAAAATAGTAAAATTTTTTCAGTTGTGGTGGGACCAAGTTTTTTCACATCAGCGAAATTTTTGCGATTTTTGTGCCAGTTTTGGTGCGATTTGAATGTGTAGTTTTGGCTGCCCCAAATACACACACACACACACACACACACACACACACACACACGGCCACTGCTATATATAGTATATTAGATTTCATCCAGCCCTTGGAAAGAATTTGTTGTCCAATAATAATAATAATGATAATAATAATAATAATAATAATAATTATTATTATTATTATTGATTGCTAGGCGAATGGAAGCGTGGCTCATTGAACTGGGCAAGCTTGACTGTCTGGATGTTGTTACTCCTCATCCTGCCCTAGGATGGGAAAGGAGGTCCGGATGATGATGATCATGATGATGATGAGGTCCGGATGATCATGATGATGATGATGATTATTATTATATTATAGCTGAAACTGTGTCAAAATTTTAGAGATTCTTTAAGCTTACAAGTTCATCATCTTCGCATAACTCCATGCATCCCTCCAGAGCATTTCTCCTCCCATCGCACGTTGTCAGACTGCTGCACATAAGGCTATATTATTTACAACTCCATCATCATCTTCCCACTTTTTAATCCTCCCAAGTCCTGGTTTCTATGCTGGGAAGATGAAGATAACCAAGAATAATGTACAGAAAGTATATTCTATCATAGATGAATATACAGTCTTTCTTGAAAGCACCGCCAGACTATTGCACGCTGCTACTGATACAGTATTTTTTCTCTGCTATTTAAAGACCACTTTCAGCAGAGGAGTTAACTGACCCCATTTCTAACCCCTTCACTATGGGATGGACTTTCTTACGCTTACTAATGGTGTTTAGTCACATAAGTAAACCAAAAGAAGTATCATTATTGTGAACAAGCAAAAGGAGGTAATATGTAGACAATGCAGTTCCACATTTGTAGGCATATTACCTCCTTTTGCATGTTCACAGTAAAGACACTTCTTTTGGTTTACTTATAATATGTACACAATGCAGTTCCACATTTGTAGGCATACCTGGAGCGGTGGCGTCTTCGTCGTGGGTCTACCCTCCAGAGGCTGTCGAAGCAGAAGAGGACAGCATGCGGGACAAACTACCCCCCCCCCCGGCCCCTCACGGGGCCCGAGAACCTGGGTGTCGCTTCGGTCGCCCGGGCAAGTACCACATCTCTCAACACAACACACACAACAACACTGTTTTTTCTACACCAATAAATTAATGACTCCCCAGTGGTCATTTCTCGAAGACTTCTTCTAGCCAATGACATTGAGAGCAATCCAGGACCCACCAACAATTACATATGTCCAACATGCTCAAAGTATCACTTCGAGCCAACAGACAAAGGGTTCATTTCAGTGCAATTCCTGCAAAAACTGGACCCATTACACCTGCGCAACACTTGCATCCAAAAATCATTACACAAACACCTGGACCTGCTCCTTATGCTACTGCTCCCCATCCACTAACCCGCCCCCACCAACCCCACTCCTACTTCCTCCACACCTCCTCAGCCTAACCCACCGATCCTTCCCGCACCATCCAATCCCCCAGCCGCTCCCATTCCACCCTAATCTAATTCACCGCAACCCTTACCTCCATCACAACCTTCTACTCCCTCTCTTCCACCCACACCCTCACCACCCCTCCGGGCTGCAACACCCAACACACATCGTCCACACAACATAAACATTCTTCAAATAAACATAGATGGCATAAATGCCAAAAAGCAAGAACTCACACAATTCATCAAACAACAAAACATACACATTGCTATCTTACAAGAAATAGAAGTATGCAGAACACAGACAACACTTATATTTCACAACTCACCACCAATAGACAAGACAAGGCCGACGGCGGTGGCGGTGGACTCATCACCCTGGTACACAAATCCATCAACTTTTCAGATACTAGTACACACAAAGTCACTTCTCCCCCCACATGACACCACAAGAGAAATACAATCAGTTAAAATATGCACTGGTAAGAAATCACACACAACAATCGCCAATACATACATTCCCCCCAGTCGCCCCCCCACAGCACCACACAATTTCTCTCCACAAATACACATCACTAACATACCCAACATTATCCTGGGTGGTGATTTCAGTACCAAGGCATTAGCCTGGCATGTCAACAACCCTGACACAGACAGAGGGCTGGTACTACAATCCCATACAGATAATCTTTTCATACTCAATAATCTGCATCAACATACTCATATCCTACACCAAGCCCTCTTCCTCCCATCATCCCCAGACATCACCTTTTGCTCCCCAAACCCTGCCCCCACATTCTGGAGAGTGGTGAAAACCCTTGGCTCGAACCACCTCCCAGTCATCATCACTACCAAAATCAGAATCCCGCAAGCTGGCCACAGACACACACACTAATTATGAGAGCCAACTAGGAGGCCTTCACAACTGAAACAGAACAACACTTTGAAACATTAAACAGTACATCCGTCACAGACATGAACACCACTCTGCACTTTCAGTACAATTATTCAAAATGCAGACAAAACACATCCCTGGAGGCAACAGAAAGAGACACAACCCCAACTTCATACCAGAAATTCAAGGCCTCATCAGTCAACGGGACACACTACTACACTCCCCAACACTCCATACACAAGATACCATACAACAAACAGAAGAACCCAAAACTCAGATAAACAATCCCTGAATGACTGGTATTACAACTAGTTACACCTCACACCCCCCTAGCCCCATCACAACATGGTTTTAGGCCACTATACTCGACAAACACTCTTCTTACAGACATTGCACAGAGTTTTTGATGGGATGAATTCAGCTAGGTCACCACACAGAACACTCCTAGTCACACTAGACATTAGTAAAGCTTTTGGTGCCGTCCCCCGCCACAACCTCACAAACAAAATATTCAACACAAACATGCACAATAACACAAGAAGATGGCTGGCAAACTATTTAGCAGGCAGATGTGCACATGTAACACTTGCCGGTCATCTTCTAACATCAGAAACTTCACAAATAGCATCCCCCAAGGATTTGTTTGTCCCCTACTCTCTTTAACCGTTACATGCACGACTTACCCACACCCCACACACCACAAATACACATAGCTTCATATGCAGACAACATAACACTTACATGTACACACCAAAACGCAAACACAGCCGAACACATCCTCCAACCTTATATCAACACACTACACGAATGGTTCACCACAAACAGGCTCAAAATAGCCCCAGCCAAATCTACAGTGGCCCTTCTCACAAACTGGACAGCAGAACACAGACACATTCCACGCCTCACCATAAACAACACTCCCATACCTCGCACACACACACACACACACACACACACTGAGGCACCGAGAGGGAGCAGATGCACGTCGACACCGCTCTATACCTGGCCAACTTGGCCAACAGCATTACCTAAATAAGTATCTCTATATGAGTCAAGCTCTGTACAAGGTTAGACTAAATGGTGTTCTAATAAAAAAAAAAAAAAAAATTTTAAGTAAACTTTGTCAAACAGAAAAGTAAACAAGCAGCGCAAGAATGCACACAATCAGCTGATCATTGTTTAGTCTACAATCTGCCCTAGGGAATGAAAGTACTATATGCGCTTTTAGTACTGCAAAATGACCATATACTTTAGTAAAGCAAATTTGGAAAAGAAAAGGGATAAAGGTAGAAAGCAGGATGATGATTTCTACCAAGAACTGATTGAAATAGAGACTCACAACAAACTGGTTGAACGCGTACACAGGTTAGAGACGGCTTTTCAAAATGAGATTGATGAAATTAAGAAACAGATGCACTTGCAAAAGGAATAGAAAAATTAGGAAAGGAAGTCAACAAGAAAGACACAACCATAAATGAGCTAACAGTTAAAGTGGGTACACTTAGGAGGAAAATTAGTGAAATGACAAGTACAGGAGTCAACCACGAGAGTATTATGGAAGAGTTCAAAAATTATACAGAGACAATTAGGCAAGTAAGCAGTCTGACAGATCAGAACAGTGATATTGAGAAGATATCACAGGTGAATGAAGCTGTGCAAAGCTACAAAAATGATGTGGAAACCACTTATGCTGAAATGGTGAAAGTAAAGAAAGACTTGGAAACAAGGGTTGAAGAAAAAAGCATTAAAAAGGAAGTGAAAAGAATAATCCAAAACAATCCTAAGTTAGTCAGAGATTCAGTAGATATTAACAAATCGATAGTAATCACTGGTATAGAAGAGGAAGAAGTAAAAAACAAGATCTCAAGAGACAAAAAGGAGATGACAAGTGTAATGGGCATATTGAAAGTCAGAGGAAATCTGTAGTAAACACATAGAGGAACACAACGGTTAGGGAAATACAAGAAAAGCAAGTCAAGACCCCTAAAGGTAACCTTCCAGAGTGTAAACACCGTGGAGGAGATACTAAAAAATGCAAAGAATCTCATGGAAAAAAAGAAGTTCTAAAATGTATGGATAAGAAGATGCCTAACACAAGAGGAACTGGAATTACTGAAAAAGAAGAGGGAGGAAGCAAAAACAAAATAATGAGGGAAGATCAGAGGAGGAGAAGAATACATTTTTTTTACAAAGTAATTGGATTGCAGGTACGAAAGTGGTACATAAAAAGGAAGGAATAAAAAGAAGGAAGGTAGTAGAACCAAATCATGACAAGTATATAAACAAGATGATTAAGTTGATGTACTCAAATGTGGATGGAATGATATCTAAATTATTAGCGATGAATGATTATGTCAGAGAAAATGAACCACATATAATATGCCTAACTGAAACAAAATTAACACCAAGGATATCGAATGACATCCTAAACTTAGAGGAATATAATATATGGAGAAGAGATAGGAACTTAAAAAAAAGGAGGAGGAATTATAATATTAGCTAAGAAAAATCTAAAAGTCAAAAAAATAGAATTAGACATACCCTCACAAGTAGAACTGATTGCAGTAGAGACAAATACATCTGAAGGGAAAGTAATTGTAGCCAAATTGTACATGCCACCCAGATCAAACACATGGGAAAGAGACGACTATGAGGACCTGGCAGAGAGTACAATTCAGAGTTTAAGAGCATTACTACATAAAATGGAAGAGAAATCGAAAAGAATTATACTAACTGGAGATTTTAATACAAATATAAATTGGAATACTCTAGATATAATAAGCCAAGAAAGCTGCTGGGACCAAAAACTCCTGGATCTTGTGCAAGAGTTTTTCCTAACGCATCATGTAAGGGAAAACACCAGAAAAAGAGGACTCGATGTGCCCTCAATGCTAGATCTCATATTTACTAGGCAAGAAAACGATATTGACAATTTAATATATCACCCTCCATTCTGCAAAAGCGACCATGCAGTACTAAATTGCAATATCAGGATTGCATATGACATAGTAACAGCAATGAAAGTTACAAAAAGAGCCTAAACTATAAAAAGGGATAAGTATCATGACCTATGAAGTACTTCTTAGAAATTGCTTAGGAAAAGGAGCTTAGAGGACAAGATTTAAATGCTATATATAAAAGATTCTGTGAACTTTATGAAATAGGAGTCCAGAAGTACATCCCACAGCACAAAGAAGCAGAAAAGAAAAGAAAGAAATGGTTCAATTCAGAATGTAAAAAATCAAAAGAAAAAAGAGATTTGTTGTGGAATAGATACAGAAGACACAATAGTGAAAGGGCATATAATAATTACAAACAGGCAAGAAACGATTATACAAGAATAAGGAGGGAAGCCCAAAAACAGTTTGAGGAGGATGTCATAAATAAAAGTAGTGATCAACCAAAGCTATTTTACAGCTACATCAGAAGCAAAACCAAAGTAAAAGATAAAATACAATCCATTACGGACGACGGAATCACCTATACACAAGAGAAGGATATTTTTGAAGCACTAAACAAGAATTTCCAATCAGTTTTTACAGAGGAAAAAAATTTTGAGAGGGATTATGTGGAACATGCATGCCCACGCATACTACCAGATATACAAACATCAGAAAAAGAAATACAAGAGGAGCTAAGTAAATTAGACAAAGGAAGAGCAAATGGTCCTGATGAAATTTCATGTTGGGCGCTACGTGATTGTGCAAAAGAGTTAAGTAAAAAATTATTTTTAATTTTCAAGATCCTTGAGTCAAAGTAAACTACCTGATATTTGGAAGAAAGCAAACATTGTTCCCTTATTCAAGAAAGGGAATAGACAAAATCCACTTAACTACCGACCGGTATCACTAACCAGTGTTGTAAGCAAGGTATTAGAAACGCTTATAAGAAAAGCTTAGGTAAATCACCTAGAGGAACACAGTATGATAACTGAAAGAAAGTTTGGTTTCAGAAAAGGAAAATCATGTGTTAGTAATCTGTTGAGCTACTATGGCAGAGTAACAGACACATTATAGGAAAGAGAAGGATGGGTGGACAGTATCTATTTAGATTTCAAGAAAGCATTTGACACAGTACCACACCAAAGAGTTTTATGGAAACTGTACCATCAAGGAGGAATTCGAGGCAAACTGTTTTGTTGGATGCAAGATTTTCTCATAAAAAGAGAAATGAGAACAGTACTAAGGGGAAACTACTCATCATGGAAAGAAGTGACTAGTGGAGTACCACAGGGCTCAGTGCTGGCACCAATAATGTTTTTAGTGTATATAAATGATATAGACAGTAACACTGGAAATGAAAGCTATCTAAATGTGTTTGCAGATGATGCAAAAATACAGAGGAGAATTACTAACACAGACTCTTGTAAAGAGCTACAAGAAGAATTAAATAAACTTCATGAATGGAGTAATACATGGCAAATGGAATTCAATGTGGACAAGTGTCACGTAATCAAGTTTGGTAAAAGTGGAAAAAGACCTGATTGGGATTATACATTAGGAAATAAAACCCTACACACATCAGAAACAGAGAAGGACCTAGGTGTGATTGTCAATAACAGATTATCTCCAGTTGACCAAATCAGTGAGAAGGTACGGAACATGTACTGTATACACTGCTTTCAAATATGAGAATAGCGTTTACATACATAAATGAAGACATGCTAAGAAAGATAATAACATCATTCATCATACCAACCCTGGAGTATGCATCAGTAGTCTGAAGTCCTCATCTCAAAAACACATAGACAAGATTGAAAAAGTTCGAAGGGCCACTACAAGATGGGTACCAAGCTTAAGGGACCTAAGCTACGAAGAAAGACTAAATAAACTGAATCTACCAAGACTACAGGAGAGAAGGAAAAGAGGTGTCATGAGTATGCTATATAAATGCATATCAGGGAAGGAGAAAATAGACATAAATGATTACTTAACGTATGGGGAAGCATCAGCAAGAGGACATTGTAAAAAACTGCATAAAAAGAGAGGTGATAAAGACGTAAGGAAATTCAGTTTCCCAAATCGAAAAAAAAAAAAAAAAGGGAGAAATGGAGTTCCCCCGAGCTAAGCCCTGTATTGGACTATATAGCCCCGCTAGGGTTACAGGAGCGAGCTACCACTCCCGTGGCAGCCCGGGCGAGGCTCGAACTCGCAATCCCCCGATTACGAGTCCGGCGCGCTACCACTGTGCTACCGCGCCCCCCTTCCCAAATCGAGCAATTGATCAATGGAATGCACTACCGAATGAAATAGTGTGTGCCAAAACAATTTATAAATTTATTGAAATGTGCGATAAATATGGTTTAAGACACAGGACAGTACGAGCTTGACTCATTCCTGTAAAGATACAATTAGGTAAGAACAATTAAGTAAGAACACACACACACACACACACACACACACACACACACACACACACACACACACACAGACACACACACACACACACACACACAAAATCCTTGGTGTAAAACTAAATACATCAATGTCATTTAAACAACACATCACAAACATTAAAGATAAATTAACACCAAGACTCAACGCCTTGAGGCCACTTGCCCATACAACATTTGGACGCAATGAAGAAACGACACTACGGTATACAAACAATATATACGTTCAGTGATGAATTACGCAAGCCCTGCTTGGGCTTCTAACCTCACGAAAACACACTACAACACTCTACAGACCATACAGAACAAGGTCCCAAAAATAATCACAGGCTGCACAGCTACAACACCCACAGACCACCTACACCAAGAAACCAAAGTCCTCTAAGTCAAGGATCATCTAGACATGAGAGGCACCCAAATTCTCTCTGCAGCCTCCACAAACCCACACCATCCACTACACTACATGGCAGCACAACCACAGACACCAAGGAACATCGAAACAACGCCCAGCACACGATATCATACACAGATACTATCATTTCTCCTCCCTCGCTCGCATCAGACCAACTTCCAGAAGCATATCTATAATCATATCACTCGCCGCTCCATTCATTCACTCAAAGACAGCACACAGCTGTATGCACGGCTTCCTGCTGAATCTTATCTCCCTCGTGAGGAAAGGGTCCACCTGGCCAGACTGAGATATGGACGTCATCCAGCCCTCAAGAGTCATCAGAAGAGGCTGGATGACTCCGTCGCTGATGCCTGTCCAGGATGCAACACAGCACCCTATACTATTAAGCACATTATGGAAGACCGCATTGCACACAATCACCTGCACCAACAACACAACGTACACTTCTTGAATGCTGTGTGGGGGAGCCCGGTCTTGGCTGTGGCCTTCCTTAGGGACTCGGGGCTGTTCGGCCAGATTGTCTCGGGAACAACAACAACAAATACTACTACTATATTTGTAGGCAGTCAGTAGAAGAATGCTCTGGACAATTGTGTACATAAAGGTTCATTATGTAGTTACTCACCTTTAACAAGTAAAACAAAAATTAAAGCATAAATTACTTTCATCACTTTACGATTAAATGACATCAGGCAATTTCAAATCAGATATCGTTGTTCTATCTTTTGACAATGTACAGCTTCTCTCTGCTGCATGAAACTACAGTACTTGCAATTAAACTGGATGGTTGACAGCAAGTGAATATCATAGTACAAAGGGTAACATTGCTTTGTACCTCACCTCTCAAGTCGTTCTGGAAGAATACCACGTAACACTGTTGACATGAACGATTTACGCATCTCCACCTGATCTGTCATCTATAAGTAAATATAACATTAAAATAAAGGAAGAAATGAAAGCCCAAATTAATTTTTTTTCTCGTGTCACTGGTACCATACACCCCTTCAGAGAAACGTTTCGAAGAAAAAGTTATGATGTAGCATTCCTTACATCGTACCACGATGATGCCCCTCCTAATCTGAAAGAAATGTATTATTCTAATGCAAAATAAAGTACGAGACAATGACTCGAAGTATAGCCTAATAATGTCTTGTTGTTTCTAGAAGGAACTGAAGAAAATTAATCGTCACGTTCATTTCGAGATGTCAGGACAGTGGACACACTGAGTTTAAATGTCTGGAGGTCAAAGGCTGAGGGAAATACAGAATGATGACGACAGTTCCTTAGCTGATTAGTTGTATATACATGAAGGACTGAGAATGACCTGCAACTCTTACACGAAAGAGTTGGACAGGAAAGGGGACAAGAGTTTACTACTTGGCGAATACTATACGGCTTCTGTAAATGGCGAGGGACAAAAACATTCAGTTCACATGAGTAATGATCTTTGAAATGTCAGCAATATAAGGAAAGAGATCCAACGCTGTAGTGAAGTACGAGAGGTAGGAAGTCGCAAACAAGAGGGGAGATGGCGAGAAGATATTTCTACCCCTACTGTGTTAAATCACACACACACACACACACACACACACACACACACACACACACACACACACACACACACACAAAGAGAGAACTACATACTGGGTCGAAAATATCCCCTGGACAGTGCCGGCAAAATCCACATGGATAAAGAAACAGCTCAGACAATTTTCCTTTAATTTTCAAAGTTTACCAGGTAGGGGTTTATTAGTCAGCATGATACATAAACTTGCTTTCTATACCAAACTGTTTGGAAAGAAATTGAATGACATCTTTAAATAATAAGATATATATGTACTGAAAGAGATAGTGTCGGAAGAAACGTATCTGTGCATATCAGATCATGAAAATATGACATGTCATTCTCATAAGCTTTGGTTTACAATGGTTGAAATTATATATGTACTGTACAATCGCGCTCATGATCCCCTGAGACACCTGTGGTGGAGGGTGTTTGGTCCGCTCTGCTCTTACTGAACGACAGGTAGTTGAGTGAGACTGCCCTACCAACACAGTGAAGCTGAAAATGGAACCGCTTCTTATAAATGAGAGTAAAAATACAGCTAATATATATATATATATATATATATATATATATATATATATATGGTGTGGGGATTTTTTATTTTTCATTCATCCTCTTGTAGGAAATTTGTGGGGGTTATCACAATCACGTTATCTTTCCATTATGTGTTTCGTGTTATTACATGAAATGAGAAATGGTTTGCTATCCCTGCAGTAAGTATCTTTGCTTTGCTTGTCTCAATATCCCCGAATACCATTATTTGTAGTGCAAATATCACTGATAACAAGGGTAGTAAACCTGATACGTGTAACGAATATAGTATTGAAATGTTATTACGTGATCCACTCAGTGTGACGACTTAAAGGGACTCGGTCATACAATCATGATGTGAAATATCCATACTTTTCTATAATACGTGTATTACTGCAAAATAATTAATAGGCAAACCCGCAGTATGTAGAGGAATTTACTAATGCATTAATCACACGTCCGTAGCAAATTGTTGGGGAGTTGAATGGCGGACAACAAACCACGTAACGTATCTCTTCATCTTTCAGGTTATATGTAATCAATAGTAGGTGGAATTATTTCAGTAAAATTATTCTGTGTTGTATTACCATATATGCTGTGATACTGTCCATCATTACTGTTTACATCCCACCCATCTCTTTTTTCATGATCTCTCGTTTATAAGAAGCGGTTCCACTTTCAGCTTCACTGTGTTGGTAGGGCAGTCTGACTCAACTACCTGTCGTTCAGTAAGAGTAGAGCGGGCCAAACATCCTCCACCACAGGTGTCTCAGGGAATCATGAGCGCGATTGTACTGTACATACTGGGGGATCATAAAAGACACCAAACAGGACAGATATCCCAGGGGTTTATCATGTGGTTTTAGATGGCACTGACAAAACTGATCCCAGTGACTTCCTTTCATTGATGGACATCGATCAACACTGAGCGTGGTCAAGAGGTTAAAGCGCTATTTCAGTAAGATTACTCGTTTCATCTAGGATGGTATTGAAGAACATTGATATACTAGAGCTGAATGGAGTTTGAATGACATTAAAAGGGATAAAATGATTTTTGAAACAAGGATTCTGACTGTAGCAGCCATGAAAATGTGACCAAATCCTAGCCCATGCAGTGAATACTTTCTGAATATGAATTATGTGAAAAACAGTAGTTTCCGTAAGGACTGCATTCTAAATAATCTTTAACACGTTCGCCGCGTTTGGCAACCCTGCACTCTCGCCCTCCCAGCGTCAACTTCACTTCACTCTCCTGCCAGTGTCCGTTGGACTTTCGGAGGGAGAGGAGGTATGATTCACTCTTAGAGGGTGGTGCATTGGTTAGAGCAGTAAAAGTCGTGGTACATATGTATACCGAATCGTCGACCACTAATATATTTTTCTCCCCTCGCGTATTGGTGCATCGATGTACCGAGGTTGCCTCGGTGCATCTGGGTACCAATACGCGACCTACTGATGATATCCTGTTGCTCTGCGAATTGGTGCATTGATGTACCATTTCATTACTTTAGAAAAATGTGTATTTTCTAATGTATATACCTGTTAGTACCCATAAAATATGTCTTATTATTTCAATAAGCTGCACATCTCTCTCTCTCTCTCTCTCTCTCTCTCTCCAAGGAGAGTATCAACCTTCTGTGTTGGGTGTGATGGACAACCCCACCTTTGTATTTCATGTTTCAATGAAAAGCATGCAGCTTCATTTATATAGTACAGGGCAAAAATTAGATATTTGGATATTCAGTTTTGCAAATTACGAGTCATATAGTGTAATAGTTAATTATTTTCGTATGTTTTATATAACCTTCATTTATCATAAGATTTAAATTTTTAGATTTTTTTAAAATTTAGCAGTATTTTCCTTTACAGTTACTTACTGTTACATTATGTAATTCATTTACTTTGTTTATAAATTGTTACCAGGCTTCTTGTGCATCTTGGAACTATCTTTTATTTTATGAAATAATATCTAAATTTTTTTAAAACGGAGTGTTGATTTTTTACTTTTTATACAAGAAATGCATTCATAAGTGTTATATTTGATACCTGCCTTTCTATGATATTGATTATAATGCATTTGAGCTAACTATATTGTGTGAAAACTGATTTTGTATAAAAAATGATGAACGAAAAACAAATAAATTTTTAGCTGATTATTAATCAATAACTTACCTATGTATAAATATTTTTGTATTAAATAATACCATTGCAGCACATTTGTAGCTTTAATAAATGCAAATGGAAATAAATATTGATTATATACTCACGTTTTCAAAAGCTTTTGAAAAAGGACATTCGGGTCAAGGATGTACCAATACGCTGAGGGGGAAACTTCTGCTCGGTACATCGATGGCCCGATAAGCGGTCAACGTGTTGTTAACATATCACAAGAACTTCAGTGGGCTACTAAATATTGCAATACGATGCTGATATAATGTTCGGGTGTAAGATTGAATGTAATTACTTCGGCAAACAGACTGAAAGCAGCAAAAAGTCTGAATGAATACAGGTATTTAATTCTCACCTCATTCCAGTTGCGTGACGGAAGGACATGGAAAGTAAACTTCAGGGCCTGGCCAACCGCAACCAGTTGTTCGTAATCAATGCCTGAGTACCTGGTGGTGTTGCCCTCCATGGACTCTTGCCAGTAGGGTTCAAATGGTAACGCTGTCACGTTTATTGTCGTGCCATGGAAACTGAAAAAAAATAATGTACCCTTCTAAATCTAAGGGAATTGAGGTGAAGTATTTTGGGTGGGAATGCCTTTTTATTCATTTTCTGAAAATCCTGTAGGAATAAGTCAATTGCCTGTTATTCAGTGCAAATAATGGAACTGCATGACAGATTTTAATCATCATCATCATCCGGACCTCCTTTCCCACCTTAGGGCAGGGTGAGAAGTAACATGTCCAGACAGCCCAGATTTGCCGAATCCAATGGGCCACGCTTCCATTCGCTCACGATTCACGCCCCCGGAATCCTGGCTTTATCTGATATACCAAAAACATTCACCACGTTCTGTAGCTTCACATAAACGTATCCGATAGAGTCAGTTCGCTGATCATGCACTTCTCCTCACAATATTCAACTAGCCAGCTCAATCTCTTGTCAGTCAACTAGTCTCACCGACGTCCAAACCTCTCTTCCACACACGCTCATCCACTGTATCCTTCCACCTTCTCCTTGGCCTTCCTCGCCTCCCTCCTTCAGATCCGCTCAGATATAGCGTTTTCTATCCTCGCTATTGTTATCCATTTTCTCCACATGACCTTACCATCTCAGTACACTCTTGTCGATTCTGTTGCCCACAGACTTCCTCAATCCACATCTTTCACGAATCACATTATTCCGTATCCTATACACTTTCTGTATTCCACATACATTCCACAGCAGTCCCATCTCCACTGCTCTTACTCTTGACTCTTCCTTTTCACGCCACACCATAACATCACATCCATATGTTAAAGATGGCACTAACACTCCTTCACGTTAGCCTTGTGCAGCTGCAACACTCAAGCCTTTGTTACTTATCAAGTCCCTCATAGCACCAGCTACTTTCCTTCCTTGTGTCACTCAACTTTCCACTTCTTGTTAATTAGTTGATTATTATTATTTTTGGGGGGTTAAATGATTGTTTGTAGGCTCAATGTTCTCTTAGATTATATTTTCTATAACATGTATACTACAAGCTACAGGTTGTACATAATGTACACTAACTTGCCCTAGATTTTCAGCATTTTGTAGCATATTCCACATAGCTGAGTGCCAGAAAAATGCAGTGCTATGTCATTTCCATAGGAGTTCCTCATGACTAGCACCATATTCCATTAATCTCTTGTACTCACCTCTTGTTATAACTTAGCATTCAAGATGGAGAGAGAAAAATTTTAGGCGAAAATTTTAGGCCAAGTTAGAATAAAACGAGTATCGGCCAGTCTATCCCCCATCCGCCGGTTGTTTCCTGCCGTCGCCCACTCCTTACTGGGAATTTCAAAAATCTTGTAAAAAAACATTCTTACTTCAGACCCTAATATCTGCTAAACTATTACAGCTAGAGGGAAAAAAAAGTATACATAAGACTCATCAACTCTTCCTGTCGATGAGTAAGGATAAGTTGAAGATGCCTGGTTTCTGACATGGCGAACCGGTTCCGAGTATGTGCCACTGGCAGTGACCTTGGAGTCGCTGGCTAGCGTTCGCAACACTGACTGGAGGTGTGATTGTAACACTGCCCGAGTGTATTTGGAAGGAATGCGGAAATTTCAACTCACTCTTCCACTTCTCATGCACCACCGTAAAGATGAGACATCACCCTGCCCTTGTGGTTCCCCAAAGGGTTTTCCACCTGTTTCAGAGTGCCACTGTGCCCCGTGGGTTGTGGGAAAAGAATGATTTTCTGTACTCACTTCTTGCGTCAAATATAGTAATTTCCCTCTACTATGACACTTATATTTGCACTTGACATCACGAATATAGGTAATTCCACTTTGACACTTAAATGCTGTTGCTGTTT